>NC_134687.1:78101409-78401409 GCF_050947455.1 Rhinoderma darwinii
ACTTAAAGAGGCTCTGTCACCAGATTTTGCAACCCCTATCTGCTATTGCAGCAGATAGGCGCTGCAATGTAGATTACAGTAACGTTTTTATTTTTAAAAAACGAGCATTTTTGGCCAAGTTATGACCATTTTTGTAATTATGCAAATGAGGCTTGCAAAAGTCCAAGTGGGTGTGTTTAAAAGTAAAAGTAAGTAAGTCGATCTTACCTGCAAACGCTGATGCTGCTGCAGAATCAACTGTAGCCTCTGCTGCCGATGTGGCCGTCACGATGCAGGACCTGTGAGTGACGTCACAGATCTGCACTGTCACAAGCTGGGCGTTCTGAAGAGAAGAGGATCTTACTTCTCATCAGAGCGCCCAGCTAGTGAAAGTATTAAAAACGCCCCGATGTACGCACATAATACATGTAGTGTCCCACAGGAGCACTACTATGAAAACTATGTTTGTCTTCATGTGTTGTGTTATGCTGCCATCTACAGGTTCAGAAATGTTATGACATTGTGTTTCAGCCTATGCGGAGTGTTTTTCTATAATGTAACAGAAGCTGGGAGGAGTTAATTAGGGAGTGGTTAGAGTGAGTGAGGGCAGTGGTGAGCTAGGGGTGGATGCAGCAGGAAGCACAGTGAAGGTGCTCCTGAGTTCAGCCATTTGCGGATTACAGAGAAAGACAGGCCTAAAGAGATTTATTGGAATAACAGCTCAAGGAGCCAGAAGAGTCCAGAAAGAGAGACTGTGAGTAGAGAGATAATAGCACTCCTGCATTTAGCATTGGGCTACACTGATTGAGCTGAATTTGGATGACATATTTGTATTGTACTATCTCCATCTTGAAAAGTAAAAGTGTGCATGCAAGCTCTCCTGATTAACTGCCACCACCGTCTCCTGTCTTCTATTTGCACTCTACACCAAGGGCACCCCAAATAACACCAGACAGGAGTCAGCCACCAAGGGAGTGCCCCGGGGGAAACAACAGTCATCATCATCATCTTGTGCAACCCCCTCATCACTGTGTGTGTGTGTCCCTGGGAGGTGGGAAGGCCTGCAAGGCAAAATACCACCGTGACACAAGACAGAGAGCCCAGTATCCACCATTTTGGGTTCCTGCATTCCCCGCCACCCACGGGCCACCACATATAATTTTGGCGTCACGAACAGGATATCTATGGCCTCTGTGCCTTATGAACTAAGTCAGCGCTGATGCGCCACAGCCGGAGCCAGATTATCGTAGCCGGAGCAGAGTTACAGACATTTCGCTACAGCCGGAATAAAAGTTTCCCGCCAAGTCGCCGCCATATTGGAAGTGGCAAGGAGCTGCGCAAGAGAACCCGCGAAAACAGCGGAGCAGCTAAGAGAAAGCTGGTGAGTGCCTGAATAGGCCAGTAAATGAGATTTAAAGTAAAAAGTGGCAGTTAACAGTGTAGAGACACCGGAAAAGATATCCGGAAAATAGGCTTAGTGCATAGCCTGAAATTGAACACCCGTTGCTAGTGGTTACTGTAGGACTTATTGCAGAAAATGTCTGACGACGGAGATAACGGCTCTCCAAGCCCCAGTGGGTCACCTCCAACAGCGCAAGTGATGCCACTCACTATGCCCTATTACTTTGGAGCACCATGGCTTCCTCGCTACAAAGGCGAAGTTCATTCCCTGAGGGAATTCAAAGAGAAGATGCTGTCCATGTTCCGTTTGTATCCTGTCTCAACAGACCAGAGGGTTGAGATATTGATAGGACAACTAGAGGGCGCAGCATTAAGAGAAGTGAAATCCTGGCCCAGAACAGAGAAAAAAACAGTGGAACAGATACTGGACCGATTGCGTGCCACATTTGAAGTAAGGACTGTGGCAGAGCTCAAGATGAGATTCTTTGGAAAGAAGCAGCAGCCCGGTGAGTCATTGAGAGACTTTGCTTTATCCCTGCAGGAGGCCCAGCGGGCAATTATGCAAGTAGAACCCTTAGAGGCTGACAAGGCCTTAAGGGAGCAGTTTGTTGAAGGAGCTGCATCTGAAGCTCTTAAAAGTCAGCTCAGAATGTTGGCCTCCCAGAACCCAAGCTGTATCTTCTTGGACTTTAAAGAGCTCGCAATTAGAATCCTGGGGACTGAAGCCGCAGCGGTTCAAGCCAAAGTTTTCCCCTATTCCATAGAGACTCCTACGGAGTCGCAAGTAGATCATCCTACAGCAGCGGGAAGTCAAGTTGCACTAGCTCAGTGTGCTCACATGCAAGCTCAAGATCCAGTTGGTGAACTGAGGGACCAAATTGCTGTCCTCACCAAGAGCCTCAGTAAAATGTGCCAGAAAATGGAAGATATGGAGCAACGCCAGAAAGAAAGCCGCCGCTACTCCAGTAACAGGTTCAGTAACCGATCAGAAGGGGGAAGTTACCAGAATTGGGGTAGACGCTCTTCTGACAGATTTGATACCACCGGAAGACCCATTTGTCGTAGGTGTCAAAGAGCTGGCCATATTGAAAGAGAATGTCGTCAGTTAAACGACAATCCCCCGAGGCAGAGGACCGCCCCTCGGGAGGAAGACCAATAGGTCCCACAACACCAGAATGGATTCCCCGGTACATTGGGCAGTGTCCAGTGATTACGATCCACCTAAACGGGATCCCACTGTCGGCCTTACTGGCTCTCAAGTCACCACTCTGCAGAGAAGTTGGTTTGAGAAGTACTGGGACCTCGACCAGCTGATACAACCCCCAGACACGTGGCTTAACATTGTAGCCAGTAATGGACAATCGATACCCCATCGGGGCTACTGGGAACCCACGATCCAGATGGGAGGAACTGAACTGCCCCAGCAAGGCGTAATTGTAGTGAACGTCTGGGATGATGACTTTCCACCAGTGGTGCTGGGCATGAATGTTCTTAGGAATTGCTATGAAGAGATGCTAGATGCCCTACACCGAGCACTTTCTACAGTCCCTGTCTCCAATCAAAATGCAATTCAGCATGCTATCCGTCTCTTGAATGCCCAACAGAGGTTCACGAATGAAAAGGGTGAGATCTGCCGTGCCCGCATCATGGACTCACAACCAGTGACTCTGGAACCAGAGACGGAAACCATTCTGTGGTGTCGAGCTCGTCCAGGTTTGCAAGGTCAAGATTACCAGGCCCTTGTGGAACCTCTTCTTCTGGAAGATCATCCGACCGTGCTAGCAGCCAGAAGTCTAGTGACTGTTTCTAATGGGAGGGTACCTATTCGCCTCCTGAACATTGGTGATACGGCTGTGGTACTGAGTAAATACCGTCGAGTTGCTAAGCTCTCACAGGTCTTCTTCCAAGATGTCTGGAGCCCTGAGACTACAGTGTTCCAGCAAGCTACCCAGAATCAAGTTACCCCTGAGATGACAACAAAACCCTGGTGGACCGAGATCCATGTTGGCGATGCTAATACTACCGAAGAGGAGATCGAAGGAGCCCTGATGGTGGCCAAAGACAATCAACAAGCCTTCAGTAAACATCCTATGGATTTTGGGAAGGCTACTATCATTGAGCACACCATCCCTACAGGCGTCCATCCACCCATCAAAGAAAGGTACCGTCCCCTTCCACCAGCCATGTACCAGCCAGTGAAGAAAATGATTCGGGAGATGAAGGACGCAGATGTGATTCGGGAGAGCTACAGTCCATGGGCTGCACCCCTAGTCCTGGTGAAAAAGAAGGATGGCAACATTAGATTCTGCGTGGACTACCGCAAAATCAATAATATCACTCACAAGGATGCGTATCCCCTGCCACGCATTGAAGAATCCCTGACTGCTTTGGGGTCTGCTGCCTACTTCTCAACTCTGGATTTGACCAGCGGGTATTGGCAGGTACCTATGGCTCCCGAAGATAGGGAAAAGACTGCTTTCACTACTCCCATGGGGTTGTTCGAGTTTAATTGTATGCCCTTTGGGCTATGCAATGCCCCGGGAACCTTCCAGAGGCTGATGGAACGCTGCCTGGGTCACCAAAACTTCGAGACCGTCCTCTTGTACCTGGACGACGTAATCATCTACTCAAAGACTTATGAGGAACACCTACAGCACCTGGCAGAAGTCCTCAAAACCCTCATCAAATATGGCCTGAAAGTGAAACCCTCCAAGTGTCATCTCCTGAAGCCGGAAGTCCATTACTTAGGCCATGTCGTGAGTGCAGAAGGAGTGGTTCCTGATCCAGGCAAAGTAGCAGCAGTAAAGAGCTGGCCAGCCCCTACCACAGTCAAGGAGGTGAGAAGTTTCTTGGGATTTGCAGGGTATTATAGACGGTTCATCCCACACTTTGCCCAGATTGCAGAACCCCTCCAGGGATTGTTAAGAGGTCACTCCAAGGAAGCTATGAAGAGAAGGATCCCGATTGAGTGGGCTGAAGCCCATGAAGCCGCTTTCCAGAAGCTGAAGCAGCTGTTAACTGAACCACCTATCCTGGGATATCCTGACTACAACCAACCCTTTAGGCTGTATACTGATGCCAGCCAGAAGGGATTGGGGGCCGTCCTGTCGCAGGTACAGGACCAGAAAGAGAGAGTCATCGCTTATGCCAGCAGAGGTCTTCGAGGCGCTGAACGGAACGACCAGAATTATAGTTCCTTTAAGCTGGAATTCCTGGCCCTTGTGTGGGCAGTGACCGAAAAATTTAAAGATTACCTGGCTGCAACACCCTTCATCGTCTTCACGGATAATAATCCGCTGGCCCACTTGGATACAGCGCGACTGGGAGCTCTTGAACAGCGATGGGCATCCAGACTGGCGAATTATCAGTTTGTGATCAAGTACCGGACTGGTGCGTCCAACGTGAATGCCGATGCCTTATCCCGTTTGCCTGTGGGTGAAGAACTGGTCCGATGTAATGATGAATGGGAAGAGGTAGAGATGCCTACATTCTATGCTCAGTTTGCAACCCAGAATTCGGTGATCGCTCAGAGGAAGCGAAACGAACATCCGCAACCAAATGTTCCTGACTGCTCCCAAGATTCCAGACAGTGGGCTAGATTCCAACGGGAGAGTAGAAACCTACAGGAATTGCAGACTTCCCTTCTTCAGAAGAGGACTCCGGACCGAATACGTAGAGGTCAAGCTGATCAGGAATTAATTTGTCTATGGAGACTGAGGAATCGACTTTTCGTGTCCAGAGGTCTACTACAGAGGACTGCCCTGGATCCAGTAACGGGTGAGCGTCTACATCAAATTGTGGTACCCCGGCGAGATTCCAAATCCATCTTGGAAGCCTACCATGACAGATCGGGACACTTTGGGGTTCATAAAACGGAAGATACCATACGCCGACGATTTTACTGGATTGGCATGAGAGACGACATAGAGAAGTGGTGCCGAGAATGTCCCACCTGTGCTCAGAGCCGAGGAGAGCGTCATGACCAGAGAGCCCCACTTCACCCCATCATCAGTCATAGACCGCTGGAACTGGTAGCCATTGACCATGTCAAGTTTGAACCAAGCCGCACTGGGTATACTTATGCTATAACTATAATTGACCACTATACGAAGTTCGTGGTAGCTATGCCAGTGAAAGACCTGACTGCCAAGACCACCGCTGCCATCTTTTGGAAGAATTTCGTACTCCCCTATGGCTGTCCGGACAAGATCCTGACTGATCGTGGTTCCGCATTTGAGTCTCAACTGTTCCACGAGTTGTGTTCCCTCTATGGCTGTCAGAAGCTGAGAACTACCGCTTATCATCCACAAGGTAATGGCTTATGTGAAAAGATGAACCAGACTCTTATTGGGATGTTAAGAACTGTTCCGTCCCAGAAGAGGGCTGATTGGCCGACTCTCCTGCCAGAATTGGTGTACCTGTATAACAACACTGTGCACTGCTCCACAGGGTACACTCCTTACTATCTCCTGTTTGGCCGTCAGGGCAAATTGCCTTCGGACTTGGCCATGGATGTCGAAGTTCCAGATACTATCAACCCCCTGCCAAACACAGAGTGGGTGAGTGATCACCAGCGTCGCCTGGCTGAAGCCAACGAGATTGTGGAAAGACGGATGGAAGATGCTCGTCAAAGGCAACAAGCAGGTTTTGATCAAAAGGCCGAAGCAGAACCCTTCCAAATTGGAGACCGTGTGTGGCTGAAAAACAACCATCGTTCAAGTAAGTTGGACAGCAAGTGGCAGAAAGAACCATACACAATTAAGTCCATCCCGCACCCTGGGACTGATGTCTATGAGATTGTGCGCGAAGGCCGAGATTCCCAAGTCGTCCACCGTAATCGTCTCAAGCTCTGCCTAAAGGAAGAGGTACCAGCAGAACCACAGACAACTGAGAAATCTCCTGCAGCTGAACCGCTACCGCCAACAACTAGTATGTCCCCTCTTGATTGGCTGTTCCAACCTTGGCTGTCTATTTTTGTTCCAAGAACTGTTCTTGATCCCGGCGAAGACCAAGTGACCTCGTCATCCGAGTTCCGGCCTGGTCCAGAGGAATCCAGGGACCCTGAAATTGTTATAGAGGAGCCCCTGAGGAGATCTGATAGAGCTACCCGAGGTAAGATGCCAGCTCGATATCAAGATTGAACTGTTGAATCTGAGACTTCATTTTTGGATTATCCTTCACCAGAGACATTGTATTGTTTGCATCCCAATTGGGTAACAAGCCCTTAATTTTCCCCAGTTCATATGACAAGGACTCTTGGACATTTTCCTTGTTCAGCATTATATCCTCATATTCCTCAGAGTCTGTATGGACTCTTAGTTTATTATTGCAATTGTGATTAACCTTTGTTTTAGGTTAACCTGCCGCCTGGAGAGTCGGACGCCGAGGACGGCTTTATTTAAAGAGGGGGTGTATGTAGTGTCCCACAGGAGCACTACTATGAAAACTATGTTTGTCTTCATGTGTTGTGTTATGCTGCCATCTACAGGTTCAGAAATGTTATGACATTGTGTTTCAGCCTATGCGGAGTGTTTTTCTATAATGTAACAGAAGCTGGGAGGAGTTAATTAGGGAGTGGTTAGAGTGAGTGAGGGCAGTGGTGAGCTAGGGGTGGATGCAGCAGGAAGCACAGTGAAGGTGCTCCTGAGTTCAGCCATTTGCGGATTACAGAGAAAGACAGGCCTAAAGAGATTTATTGGAATAACAGCTCAAGGAGCCAGAAGAGTCCAGAAAGAGAGACTGTGAGTAGAGAGATAATAGCACTCCTGCATTTAGCATTGGGCTACACTGATTGAGCTGAATTTGGATGACATATTTGTATTGTACTATCTCCATCTTGAAAAGTAAAAGTGTGCATGCAAGCTCTCCTGATTAACTGCCACCACCGTCTCCTGTCTTCTATTTGCACTCTACACCAAGGGCACCCCAAATAACACCAGACAGGAGTCAGCCACCAAGGGAGTGCCCCGGGGGAAACAACAGTCATCATCATCATCTTGTGCAACCCCCTCATCACTGTGTGTGTGTGTCCCTGGGAGGTGGGAAGGCCTGCAAGGCAAAATACCACCGTGACACAAGACAGAGAGCCCAGTATCCACCATTTTGGGTTCCTGCATTCCCCGCCACCCACGGGCCACCACATATACACCCACTTGGACTTTTACTTTTAAACACACCCACTTGGACTTTTGCAAGCCTCATTTGCATAATTACAAAAATGGTCATAACTTGGCCAAAAATGCTCGTTTTTTAAAAATAAAAACGTTACTGTAATCTACATTGCAGCGCCTATCTGCTGCAATAGCAGATAGGGGTTGCAAAATCTGGTGACAGAGCCTCTTTAAGAAGCTTTTACACTAGGCGATTATAGGGCAGACGCGCGTTCATATAATGCTCATTGACGATAATTGCCCTGTGTAAACAGGGCAGCAATCAGCAGATAAATGAGCAAACTCTCAATCACCCGCTGATCGTATCGTTATAAAAAAGTAAAATATTATCATTGTCGGCAGCACATCTCCCTGTGTATACAGGGAAACACCCTGCCTACATGATAATAATGTATGGGGACAAGCGACCGAAGTGACGACCACTCGTCCCCATCCGTAGCTCCGTGTAACAGGAGCAGACGAGCGCCGATCAACGATGTCTTGATCGGCACTCGCTGCATCATCCGATTATCGCCCGGTGTAATAGGGCCTTAACAGTGTTTATTGGGAAGCTTTAAAGAGTAACTGTACTTTCAGATAACTTTTGATATGTCATTGAAACAGAAGTTTTGCTGGTGGGGATCTGAGACCCTGATTGCTTAATCCCTTAAAGAGGCTCTGTCACCAGATTCTCAAATCCCTATCTCCTATTGCATGTGATCGGAGCTGCAATGTAGATAACAGTAATGTTTTGTTTTTTTAAAAACGTTAATTTTTGGCCAAGTTATGAGCTATTTTATATATATGCAAATGAGCTTTGAAATGGACAATTGGGCGTTTTTTTTTTGTTATGTCCAACTGGGCGTGTATTGTGTTTTTAACTGGGCGTGTTTACGTGTATGACGCTGACCAATCAATGACCAGTCAGTGTCATACACTTATCTCCATTGATTTACACTGCAGCGATGTGCAGCCACATACACAGAGATTAACGTTAATCGAGTGTCCTGATAATGAATACACATGAAATCCAGCCTGGACGTCATGTGTATTCAGAATCCTGACACTTCTGAATCTTTTCTTTGAGATTTCCAGCAAGGGAAACGAAATCTCGTTTACCTCCGTAATCTCGCGAGATTACGAGTGGTTTGCGGGGATCTCACAGAAAAGATTCAGAAGTGTCAGGATTCTGAATACACATGACGTCCAGGCTGGATTTCATGTGTCTTCATTATCAGGACACTCGATTAACGTTAAAGAGGCTCTGTCACCAGATTTTGCAACCCCTATCTGCTATTGCAGCAGATCGGCGCTGCAATTTAGATTACAGTAATGTTTTTATTTTTAAAAAACAAGCATTTTTGGCAAAGTTATGACCATTTTTGTACTTATGCAAATGAGGCTTGCAAAAGTCCAAGTGGGCGTGTATTATGTGCGTACATCGGGGCGTTTTTACTACTTTTACTAGCTGGGCGTTCAGACGAGAAGTATCATCCACTTCCCTTCAGAACGCCCAGCTTCTGGCAGTGCAGACACACAGCGTGTTCTCGAGAGATCACGCTGTGTCGTCACTCACAGGTCCTGCATCGTGTCGGCCACATCGGCACCAGAGGCTACAGTTGATTCTGCAGCAGCATCAGCGTTTGCAGGTAAGTAGCTACATCGACTTACCTGCAAACGCCGATGCTGCTGCAGAATCAACTGTAGCCTCTGGTGCCGATGTGTCCTCGCTCGTCCGACACGATGCAGGACCTGTGAGTGACGACACAGCGTGATCTCTCGAGAACACGGCTGTGTCTGCACTACCAGAAGCTGGGCGTTCTGAAGAGAAGTGGATGATACTTCTCGTCAGAGCGCCCAGCTAGTAAAAGTAGTAAAAACGCCCCGATGTACGCACATAATACACGCCCAGTTGGACTTTTACTTTAAACACGCCCACTTGGACTTTTGCAAGCCTCATTTGCATAAATACAAAAATGGTCATAACTTGGCCAAAAATGCTCGTTTTTAAAAATAAAAACGTTACTGTAATCTACATTGCAGCACCTATCTGCTGCAATAGCAGATAGGGGTTGCAAAATCTGGTGACAGAGCCTCTTTAATCTCTGTGTATTCGGCTGCACATCGCTGCAGTGTAAATCAATGGAGATGAGTGATTACTGTTATCTACATTGCAGCGCCGATCACATGCAATAGGAGATAGGGATTTGAGAATCTGGTGACAGAGCCTCTTTAAGGACGCAACCTAGTTTGGGCCTTAAAGGGAATGTGTTGCCAGCAAAACATGTTTTGATTTTTTAGTTAAACAATTAGTGTGTAGGTGATTAAACATTGTTCTAATTTTTTTTATTTTTTTCACGAGTCAGGAAATATTATAAATTGGATTCAATTTATAATATTTCCCAGCACTGGTCACTAGATGGAGCAATTCCCAAAATTGCAACATTGCATGTGGTAAAGCAACCACATTGCTTTATGTTGCAAAATTGGGAAAAAATCCCTCGCTCTAGTGAGCTCTCAGAATCCCCCCCTCCTTTATCCTGGCTAGTGCCGGGAGAAACTAGGGGTTTGAACGGTCTAACCTCCTACACTGTGTGTCGCCATTTTTTGAGCTAACACACAGTGTAGAAGGTTTACATACACTAGTAAAACACACTGAAACACGAACATACATAGACATCACTTACCTGCTCCAGTCGCCGCCGCTCCCTCCGGTCCGTCCTCTCCGTCTGCTGCCGCTGTTCCATGTGCACAAGTCCGGAAGCCGCGACCGGAAGTAGTAATCTTACTGCCCGGCCGCGACTTCCGGTCCACAGGAAAATGGCGCCGGACTGCGCGCATTTCAAATCGGACTGTGTGGGAGCGGCGCATGCACCGTTCCCACACACACGGCGTACACCATAGTGGATGGAACGGGCCCCGTTCGCAGTCCCTATGGGACTGGAGCTGCCGTATTCCATGTCTGTATGTGTCGTTAATCGACACATATAGAAATGGAAAAAAAAATGGCAGCCCCCATAGGGAAGAAAAAGTGTAAAAATAGAAAAAAGTAACACACAAACACACAAATAAATATAAACGTTTTTAATAAAACCCTAACATAAAACTGATATAAAAAAAAAATGTTGGTGACACTGTTCCTTTAAGGCTCAGAGCCCATTTTTTAAATCTGACATATTTCACTTTATGTGGTAATAACGCTTAAACCTATCCAAGCGATTCTGATATTGTTTTCTCGTGAGACATTGTGCTTTATGTTAGTGGAAAAATTTGGTCGATATATTTAGTGTTTATTTGTGAAACATTGCAAAATTTAGGGACAATTTTGAAAAAATAGCATTTTTCTGAATTGAAATGCATCTGCTTGTAAAACAGATGGTTATACCACCCAAAATAGTTACTAGTTCACATTTCCCATAAGTCTACTTTAGATCGGCATTGTTTTTTGACCATTATTTTATTTTTCTTGGACGTTACAAAGCTTAGAACATAACCAGCAATTTCTCATATTTTTAAGAAAATTTCAAAAGACGTTTTTTTAAGGTACCTGTTCAGTTCTGAAGGGGCTTTGAGGGGCCTATGTGTTAGAAACCCCCATAAAACACTCCGTTTTAAAAACTAGACCCCTCAAAGTATTCAAAACAGCATTTAGAAAGTTTTTTTAAACCCTTTAGGCATTTCATAGGAATTAAAGCAAAGTGGAGGTGAAATTTGCAAATTTCATTTTTCTTGCTGAATTTCAATTTTATTCAAATTTTTTTCTGTAACACAGAAGATTTTACCAGAGAAATACTACTAAATATGTATTGTCCAGATTCTGCAGTTTTTAGAAATGTCCCACATGTGACTCTAGTGCGCTCGTGGACTAAAACACAAGCCCCAGAAGCAAAGAAGCACCTAGTGCATTTTGGGGCTTCTTTTTTATTAGACTATATTTTAGGCAGCATGCCAGGTTTGATGAAGTGTTGAGGTGCCAAAACAGTAGGAATCCTCAAAAAGTTACCCCATTTTGGAAACTAAATCCCTCAAGGAATTCATTTATGGTTATTGTTACCATTTTGACCCCATAGTTTTTTTGCAGCGCGTATTTGAATTGGGCTGTGAAATTAAAAAAAATTCATTTTTTCAAATAAGATGTCATTTTTGATAAAAATTTCTTATTTTCACAGCGAACAAAATTCCCCATTTTGTTGCCCAATTTGTTCTGAGTGCGGCAATACCCCATTTGTGGTTATAAACTGCTGTTTGGGCCCATGGGAGGGCTCAGAAGGAAAGGAGCGCTATGTGTTCTTAGGAGTCCAGATTTTGCTGGATTGGTTTTCGGGTGCCATGTTGCATTTGCAGAGCCCCAGAGGTATCAAAGCAATGGAAACCCACCAGAAGTGACCCCATTTTGGAAACTACACCCCTCAAGGAATTCATTTATGGGTGTTGTGACCATTTAGACCCAACAGTTTTTTCACAATGTATCTGAATTGGGCTGTGAATTTAAAAAAAAAAAAAATATTTCCAATAAGATGTAGCTTTGGCACAAAATTTCTTATTTTCACAAGGAATAAAATACCCCATTTTGTTTCCCAATTTGTCCTGAGTGCGGCAATACCCCATTTGTGGTGATAAACTGCCGTCTGGGCACATGGGAGAGTTCTGAAGGAAAAGACCACCATTTGGCCTACTGGGGATTTTCTGGTGCTAAGTCATGTATGCAGAAGCCCCTGAGGTACTAGTACAGTTGAAACCCCCAAGAAGTGACCCCGTATTAAAAACTACACCTCTTAAGGCATTCATCTAGTGGTGTAGTGAGCATTTTGACCCCACAGGTACTGTGTAAAAGATGATGTGCAGCAGATGGTGACGAGTGAGATTTGCCATTTTCTATACATATATGTCAATTCAATGTCTGATATATTGTGCCCAGCATGTGTCACCAGGTATATACACCCCATAAACTGTAATGTAGGTTCTCCTGGGTATGGCAATACCCTACATGTGGCTGTTATCAGCTGCCTGGGCACACAGCAGGGCCCAGGGAGGAAAGACGAGGGGGGATAAGCTGTGCGGAGTGCATCAGGGTAAATAAAACAGGGGTAAATTAAAAATAAAGGGATGGATGATAAATTTTAAAACACTTTCATACAGAGCCCTGGTTTTTCGGGACACGTGTCACATTGATATATTGTGTCCTCCCTTATCCCCCTCTTTTAGCAGACTTTGCACCTCTTTTGACTTTTTCCCTTCTTGTCAGTTTGGGGAACTTCTCCTGGAAAGTGTTGCCCTGGTACGATGCGTGTGACCTGGCTTCCAGAAGTACTGGGTGCCCCCCCTTCTTGGTCCCTAAGGATCAGGTTCTTGATAACCACCTCTTGAAATTCCAGGAAAGTTCCCGTCTGGCCTGCACATCGACGTAGCACGTACACATTGTACAATGCCATCTGTATGAGGTGCCCGGCCAGCTTCTTATACCACACCGCATGGCGCTGTAGGGCTTCGGGACTTGATCTGACAAGTCCACCCCTCCATTGTACCTATTGTAGTCCAGGATGCAGTCTGGTTTGGGGGTCTCTGTACAGGTACATGGGTACTGGTGTGACATCTCTCTCGTCTTCTACGTGACACACAATATGTTGCTGCTAGAATGTGCCCTGCGCTCACCCCTTAGGGAGGCCTCTCAGATTTCGTCTAGCAGTTTCGCATGCCACACTACTTCTGGAAGCGAGGCACCTGAAGAGTGGGACGCTGGTATAAAGATTATCCAGGTAGAGGTGGTAACCCTGGTCCAGCAGTGGGTGCACCAAATCCCACACAATTTTTGCATTAATTCCCAGTAAGGGGGGCATTCTGGGGGCTGAATACTGCTGTCCTTCCCTTCATATATCCTAAATTTGTAGGTATACCCTGATGCACTCTCGCACAGTTTATACATCTTCACGCCATACCTTGCCCTCTTACTCGGCAGGTACTGGCGGAATTGAAGCCTCCCTTTAAAATGTACCAAGGACTCATCAATAGAAATACACGTCTCGGTGGTGTATGCTTGGGAAAACCGGGCACTGAAACGGTCTAATAGGGGTCTCCGTTTATACAAACGGTCAAAACTGGGGTCATCTCAGGGTGGGCACGGCTCATTATCAGCATAATGTAAGAAGCGAAGAATTGCCTCTTTTTTTTGGGGGGTTCCAGTTCAGTTCTGAAGTTGCTTTGAGGGACCTATATATTAGACACCCCTATCAAACACCCCATTTTAGAAACTAGACCCCTCAAAGTATTCACAACAGCATTTAGAAAGTTTATTAACCCTTTAGGTGTTTCACAGGAATTTAGAGCAAAGTAGAAGTGAAATTTAATTAATTTAATTTATTAGGCACCATGTCCGGTTTGAAGAGGTGTTGTGGTGCCAAAACAGTGGAAACCCCCCAAAAGTGACCCTATTTTGAAAACTAGACCCCTTGAGGAATTAATTGTAGTTTTCATGGGGTGCATGCGACTTTTTCATCAGTTTTTATTCTATTTTTAAGTGGCGTAGTGACTAAAAAACAGCAATTCTACTATTGCTTTTTATTCTATTTTTTTAACAGCGTTCACCGTGCGTTATAAATGACATATTCACTTTATTCTGCGGGGCGATACGATTACGGCGATACCTTATGTTTATAGTTTTTTTTATGTCTTATGGCATTTGCACAATAATATACATTTTGTAAAAAATAATTTTTATTTTTGTGTTGCCATATTCTAGGAGCCATAACTGTTTTATTTTTCTATCAGGAAAACCGTGTGATGACTTGTTTTTTGCGTAACGAACTGTAGTTTCGATCAGCACCATTTTTAGGTACATGCGACTTTTTTTATCTCTTTTTATTCCATTTTTTGGGAGATGAAGTGACCAAACAATTGTGATTCTGGTATGGTTTATTATTATTTTCTTTTATGGCGTTCACCGCGCGGGATAAATAACGACATAATTTTGTAGTTCCGGCCGTTACGGACGCGGCGATACCAATTATGTATAGTTTATTTGTTTATTTATATATTTTTATTAATAATAAAGGACTGATGAGGGAAAAGGGGGATTTTTAGTTTTAGCACTTTTTTTTTTTAAACTCATTTTATTGAAAATACACAGTGCACAAGGTATGATAAACATAACATTTTGGGTGACATGCAACAAAAACCCATTATTTCAATGTAACATAACCATACAAACAACAACATCGATCTCCGTTACACAGTGAGAATAAGATGTGGTGCATCCTTTTCCGGTATGTTACTGAGTATAACCATTACATTTATAGGAACAAAAGCACTGCAAATATATACAACTCTGTTATAAATAGTTTGTACAATCCAGGACTGATCTCGTCCAACCCCTTATCGAACCTCCCCCCCCAGTTAGGGCCCGCTACCCCGTCCCTGCTTACTCAATTAAACCCCAAGACTGTTTAGGGAGGACCTGAGGTCACCTACATTAAACGATGCAAGAGGCGATGAGCACCAACTACCCCACACTTCCAGAAATGTATACGGACATCCCCGATGTTTGTATACTAGATTAGCGTAAGGTATTACTGAGTTGAGCAGTGATTTCCATTGTGGAACCGTTGGGTGAAGATCTCCCATCCAACGAAGTGCAATAGCCTTCCTGGCCATGAACAGGGTCTCCCGTAGAAATATACCTTCATAGTGTGTCCAGGAGTTCGGTGGGAACAGACCCAACAAACATAGCCCAGGCTCACAGGGGACTCGTTTACCTGTTACTGATGAGAGAAAGTCCGTGACCCCTCTCCAGAATTTAGCTATTACCGGGCAGTGCCACACCATATGGTCAAAGTCTGCCCGACCATGCTGGCATCTTTTACAACTAGCCGAGGAAGATCTGCCCATATGCAATAGCCTGGTAGGAGTTATATAACATCTATGGATAATATATAGCTGCGTCATTTTATATTAGCCGCTGGTGAAACCGCAAGATGTGAAGACATTGCATCAAGCCAATCCTCCTCAGTCAGGTTCGGAATCAGCCCCTTCCATCTGAGTTCCACCGCACATCCCGCATGTGCTATCCTTTGAGACAGCAGGAACGTGCAGACTACTGATATCAGGCCCCGCGGGCCTTGTATTCGAAGCACCCCTATAAGGGGTAGGGAAGATATCAAAGTCTGAGCATGTCTGAATTGGGCCCTGAGAGCGTGGTGCAGCTGTACACATCTAAATGTATCCCTCTCTGGCACCTGGAATGTATCTTGTATCTCCCTTGCTGATAACGCGTGTCCATCTCCAGTACTCAAATGTTTCATTTGTGTCACCTCTAAACCCTCCCAGAATGCATGATCCTGAAATCCCAAAAAGTGAGGTAATCCATGGTTGGACCACAACGGCAACTCCGCTACCGTATCTTTACATTTCATCAGTGATTTTGCATGAGCCCACACCTGCTTCGCCAGTTTAATCAATGGTAATGTATGCTTAGGGCTGAAATCATGTGGTTCTAAAACGGGCCATAAGTTAGGTACTCTAAGAAAATGTGCTAGATGATGTTCGGCATTGGGCAATGGATCATCCAACATCCACAGCCTAATATATCTAAGTTGACCTGCCAAATAGTACAAAAACACATCCGGTAGGGCCGCTCCCGCCCTCTGTTTGGGCCTCTGCAGAGTGTCTATTTTGAGCTTATGTCTATTCTTTCCCCAGATAAATGAAGTAAATATAGAGTTGACCAAATTAAAGAACTTTTTAGGAACCATTGTGTCCGCGTGTTCCAAGACATATAGCAATTTAGGTAGCACTACCATTTTAATTAGGTTAATTCTACCCGCCACTGATAAGGGGAGTGATTTCCAGACTGCAGATTTATCTTTCAAATATGAAAGTAGGGGGTACACATTTATATCGTATGAGTGTGAACTATCCCTAGATATCCAAACTCCCAGGTATTTAAAACTATGCACCACTTGTAGACCCTGAAAATGTGAACCCCACCCACAATTGTTAGAATGGAGAGGCATGAGATAGGACTTACTCCAGTTAACATGCAGGCCCGAAAAACTGCTAAACACCTCCATCAATCTCATAGACCTAGGTAATGAGGCATTCGGGTTGGCCAGGAACAGCAGCATATCGTCAGCGTAAAGTCCTATGCGGTCTTCTCGCGGTCCGATCCGAATGCCCTGAAAGGCCATATCTCTTCGAATCCCTATAGCCAGGGGCTCTATGGCAAGTGCGAACAATAGGGGGCACAATGGGCACCCCTGTCTCGTACCCCTATGAAGCAAAAAGGAGGGGGACAAAATCCCATTAACCACTACCGAGGCTCGAGGCTCTTTATATATGATCATAATCCCTTTGATAAAGGTAGTCCCGAACCAAAATTTCCTGAGCACCTCACATAGGTATGTCCACTCTACAGAGTCAAATGCCTTGGCTGCATCCAAGGATGCCAGCACCCAATCCTGCTGCTCCCACCACCCCATCTGAGTAACCACCTGAGCTCTACGAATACTATCCGAAGTGGATTTCCCTGGTATAAAACCGGTCGGATCAAAGTGTATGACATCATTGATGACCCGCGCTAGTCTATTGGCCATTAATTTAGTCAGTATCTTATAGTCTATGTTAAGCAGTGATATGGGGCGGTAAGAACCACAATCCTCTGGGTTCTTGCCTGGTTTTAGAATAACTACTATGGTAGCTTCTTTCATAGAATCCGCCAGGTTACCCGCCAATAAGCACGCCTCAAATAGAGAAAGAAGTTGGGCTGACATAACCTCAATGTATTGAATATATACTTCCAGAGGAATCCCATCCGGGCCCGAGGCCTTACCCTTAGTCATATCCAATATACAGTCAGAAATCTCCTCCACTGTGAAGGGGGACTCGAGTAACTCACAACCCTCCTCCGACAACTGTGGAAACTGCATGTCATCCAAATATTTCCCCAACTCTTCCATTGAGTGCCCAGCCCTAGACGTATATAAGTCCCTATAGAAGTTTGCAAATTGAGCCACTATCTCCTGGGAGGTATGGACCAAAACATTCTGAGCATTTCGAATGTTCAACACTGGAGGAGACAAGGTATTCTGTCTCACCACATGAGCCAAGAGTTTGCCGGATTGGTTACCCAATTCAAAAAAGGATTGGCCAGTGAAGAAGATTCTACGGTCCGCCTTCTCCTGCAGTACTAAAAGATAATCTCTCCCCACCGAGAGCCAAGCCTCCCTGTTTTGTGGGGAGGGATCACCCACAAACGCGGCCTCCAATTCTCCACACTTTCCCGCCAAATCCTTTTCCCTTTGGGCCGAGGAGCGCTTCACAAATGATATTGATGATTTCAGGCAGCCTCTCAAATACGCTTTCAGCGTATCCCATCGTAGTAACCCATTCTGCTCCTGCCTATGTGCTTCAAGAAAGACATCTAGCTGATCTGGGATCCTATCGTTTGGTTTGATTAATTGGAGCCAAAACGGGTGAATTTTAAAGGCCCCCCTCCTACCCACCTCCGGTAGTGACATTTGCAGGAGAATCGGACTGTGATCAGAAATTGCTCTGGGGAGATGTTCAATGCTTTCCATAGAGTTATATACAGAGGACGTGCCAAAAATATAATCTATACGAGACAATGCATCAAATTGTGGTGTGTGACATGTGAATTCACGAAGTCCCATATGACTAACTCTCCATAGATCTACCCAACCTATCTCCTCCATTAATGAGGCTAATGGGGAGACCCCTTGTCTTGCGTCACCCTCTCCCCTCAACAGGAACCGATCAATAGACTGATCCATTATAAGGTTCAGGTCTCCTAGGAGGATCACTCTGGCTTCTTGATATGCGGAAGCAAAGGAAACCGCCTCCCTAAGTAGTGCCAGAGACCCTGGCGGTGGGTTTTATATCCCCATTACGACATAAGGTGTGGAATTAATGTTGGCATGCACAAATACGTATCTCCCCTCAGGATCAATTCTGGTATGCATCACTTCCCACCTAAGAGTTCTATGTATTAATAGAGATACCCCTCTAGAGGCAGAAGTTCTAACAGAGTGTCTACTCCACTGAATCCAGGGCTTACATAAAAACTGTACTGTGTCTGCTGTCAGATGCGTCTCCTGAAGACAAATTATATGTGGGTTCACATTCTTAAGCACAGAGAAAATCATATTCCGTTTCCTTGGAGTCCCCATGCCCCTCACATTCCAGGACAAGAACTTAAAGAGGCTCTGTCACCAGATTTTGCAACCCCTATCTGCTATTGCAGCAGATAGGCGCTGCAATGTAGATTACAGTAGCGTTTTTATTTTTAAAAAACGAGCATTTTTGGCCAAGTTATGACCATTTTTGTAGTTATGCAAATGAGGCTTGCAAAAGTCCAAGTGGGTGTGTTTAAAAGTAAAAGTCCAAGTGGGCGTGTATTATGTGCGTACATCGGGGCGTTTTTAATACTTTTACTAGCTGGGCGCTCTGAAGAGAAGTAACATCCTCTTCTCTTCAGAACGCCCAGCTTCTGACAGTGCAGATCTGTGACGTCACTCACAGGTCCTGCATCGTGACGGCCACATCGGCACCAGAGGCTACAGTTGATTCTGCAGCAGCATCAGCGTTTGCAGGTAAGTCGATCTTTCGTTTAATCATCACAAACGATGCGCGTTGACGTTGTAGTTCCGGAGAGAAATCGGGGAAAATCGACACCGTGACGTTATCCACTTTAATAGCCCCCTTGCGTCTGGCTGCCTGCAGGACCATATCCCGGTCCTTACAATTTAACAATCTCGCCAGGAATGGTCGAGGGTTCGCTCCAGGGGGTGGCGGCCTTGCCGGAACCCTGTGCGCTCTTTCCACTGCAAAAGCCTGCGAAAACACGGTATCTGGAAACATATCTCTCAGCCATTTCTCTGTAAACTCGTCCGGGCGGGATCCTTCTGCTCGTTCTGGTAGGCCTATGATGCGAAGGTTGTTCCTCCTCAGCCTGTGCTCCAAATCATCCGCTTTCTGGCGCCATAAATCCACCT
The DNA here is from genome assembly GCF_050947455.1 of Rhinoderma darwinii. NCBI lineage: Eukaryota > Metazoa > Chordata > Amphibia > Anura > Rhinodermatidae > Rhinoderma > Rhinoderma darwinii. The sequence goes on from NC_134687.1 coordinate 78,120,941, forward strand.
TGCCAGAGAGGTCCCGAAGTGTGTGGGGTATATTAGCTGTACGGTCCTCCAGGTCCAACAACCTGTTTTCAGCATGTGCGACTCGGTCCCTCAAGTTGTGCAAATCCTGCCTCAGGAGACCCACATCCACCTTAACCTCCTCTATTTTTGTTGTTTCCGAGGTCTTGGTCTCTAATATCGCCGCCAGCAGCGTCTCCGATACTTGCTGCAATGTCAGGCCAGGCTGTGCTGTTACCTCAGCCGCAGGGCGTAACTCCGACTGCCCTCCAGAAACTTTTGCCGGTCCCTCTGCTCCATGCTGTGAGGACTCGCCGCGGGCGCCATCTTGGACCGCACCCCGGGCAAACTCCTTCAACTTGTCCGCAGCTCCTGTCGCTTTCTTGCAACACTAAAGGGGTCATCTACTATGCAACTTGCCCGTGCCCGCTGATATATATTGGCATGACCACCCGCGAATTACGGTTGCGAGTCAGAGAGCACGTTAGGGACATCGAAAACGCGAATAACACAGACGATGTTGAACAACTTAAAACAATCCCTAGACATTTCCGCCTACACCATGCTTGTAGATCTAGTATGTTGAAGGTGAGGGGCATTGACCACATTAATCTGGACATGCGTGGGGGTGACATTAAAAAGCGTCTACTACAGAGGGAGTGCAAATGGATTTGGAGGCTCCAAACCATGCACCCCAAGGGTCTCAACGAGACCATGGGGTTCTCATCATTTCTCTGATTGCCAGTACTTTTAGTGGTGTTGGTTTCTTTTATTAGTTTAATCATAGATATGTGTATATACATTGAGTTTGTGTTTACGTGATTTTAACATTTTTTATTTTGTATTCGACAGATTAGATTCTTTTAAATTGAGATTTTTCTCAGCATATCTGGATTTCCTGTTTGTCCACGTTTCTTGGGGATCTCCATCTTGAATCATTATTCGTCTGGCCTCTTCATTGTGTTCATCTATTATACTATTGCAACTATTTTTGACTTTTTTTTTTTTAAATTTAATAAATATTATCTTTTATGTATCACAATTATACCTCTGTACTACTATTCTTGCCATTTTCCAACACAATAAATATGAATATATTTTACATATCACAATACCTCATGTGCACTTATTCTTGTTATGATCATACACATATTTATTTTGCACCTACACCTCACCCACATACTTTTATTATAACTTTTTTATTATAACTTTTTTTGATGTTCTTCATTCTTTTATTCATTCCATCACTCTCCATCATTCACTGCATACGTTTATTCATATTAATTTTATTATTATTTTTCATTTTTCACCGTTATATGGCCCCATGCGATGGTTTTCTTTTTCTGTCGTCGGTGCTGTTCGTTACTTGCACATATATACACATGTCACCCACACGGTCTTTTGTCCCCTGTTCCCCTCGTCCCCCCCCGTCCCCCCCCCCCCCCTTCATTCCACTCCTCACATGCTTTTTTGGCACATATTTGTACATTGTGTTTCTTGTTGTGGAGTGTTATTACCCACTCTCATGTTATGCACTCTTATACACTTTTTTGTTAGCATCTGTTTATTTATTAATTTATTCAATTCATGTTAATATATCAAACACATATACTTGGTATGGTTGCACAGATGATTTTGGCCAATACACCTAACATTTCTCTATATTTCTTAACACCAGCCAATTTATTATGTGTTTGTATCCCAGGGTTACCCCTTCCTCGCTGTGTCGCTCCTTTGGGTGGACGAGTGACGGGCCTCCGTTCCATCGCTGGTGACGTGTCGGATCTCGGACTCACGTGACCGTGTCAGCTGACGCGGTGACGCGTCTCTGAGTCCGGCCCCTCATCGGCGGTGTCTCCGGCGGCGCGGCCATCTTGCTTCACCTCGAGGCAGCGACCTGTATTCAGACAGCGAGGTATGTACACATTTTTTATTCTTGGGACCCTCATTCTGGATACTCTATCATCATTGGCTGGTCTCCCCTTTTTAAAGTGGTACGTACATTGTCCAGCACTACCCCCAGACGAAGGCATTAGCGCCGAAACGCGCGTTGGGGTGGACATACTGCTGTGCATTCAGTCCTGGACTCATTATGGGTACGTTTTCCCATCACTATTCGCTCATTTATTAGAAATGTGTTCTATCTGCCTTGTTCACACATACCTGTTTTCATAATCATTTCGTTATGTTTTTCCTTACTTCATGTTGTTACTAACTGTGCTGGGTAGGAGTTCATTTGTCTCTGTGATAAGTGTTATAGCGTTAGTGTCCACTACCAGGCATTTTTTCATGCATCCATTTTCATATACTACTTAACCTTATGAGCTGCATGGCTTGCATGTCCTTTTAACCTGTTGGTTTTTGGATCCGTTTTTTATTCTAGTATGTCTATATGTTGTTTTCAATAAAGTATTTTCTCAATTTCATATACTTCCGGTTTTCAGGCATCTTCTTTTGTAGGTTATATAAAAACTGTACTGTGTCTGCTGTCAGATGCGTCTCCTGAAGACAAATTATATGTGGGTTCACATTCTTAAGCACAGAGAAAATCATATTCCGTTTCCTTGGAGTCCCCATGCCCCTCACATTCCAGGACAAGAACTTAAAGAGGCTCTGTCACCAGATTTTGCAACCCCTATCTGCTATTGCAGCAGATAGGCGCTGCAATGTAGATTACAGTAGCGTTTTTATTTTTAAAAAACGAGCATTTTTGGCCAAGTTATGACCATTTTTGTAGTTATGCAAATGAGGCTTGCAAAAGTCCAAGTGGGTGTGTTTAAAAGTAAAAGTCCAAGTGGGCGTGTATTATGTGCGTACATCGGGGCGTTTTTAATACTTTTACTAGCTGGGCGCTCTGAAGAGAAGTAACATCCTCTTCTCTTCAGAACGCCCAGCTTCTGACAGTGCAGATCTGTGACGTCACTCACAGGTCCTGCATCGTGACGGCCACATCGGCACCAGAGGCTACAGTTGATTCTGCAGCAGCATCAGCGTTTGCAGGTAAGTCGATCTTTCGTTTAATCATCACAAACGATGCGCGTTGACGTTGTAGTTCCGGAGAGAAATCGGGGAAAATCGACACCGTGACGTTATCCACTTTAATAGCCCCCTTGCGTCTGGCTGCCTGCAGGACCATATCCCGGTCCTTACAATTTAACAATCTCGCCAGGAATGGTCGAGGGTTCGCTCCAGGGGGTGGCGGCCTTGCCGGAACCCTGTGCGCTCTTTCCACTGCAAAAGCCTGCGAAAACACGGTATCTGGAAACATATCTCTCAGCCATTTCTCTGTAAACTCGTCCGGGCGGGATCCTTCTGCTCGTTCTGGTAGGCCTATGATGCGAAGGTTGTTCCTCCTCAGCCTGTGCTCCAAATCATCCGCTTTCTGGCGCCATAAATCCACCTTGCCAGAGAGGTCCCGAAGTGTGTGGGGTATATTAGCTGTACGGTCCTCCAGGTCCAACAACCTGTTTTCAGCATGTGCGACTCGGTCCCTCAAGTTGTGCAAATCCTGCCTCAGGAGACCCACATCCACCTTAACCTCCTCTATTTTTGTTGTTTCCGAGGTCTTGGTCTCTAATATCGCCGCCAGCAGCGTCTCCGATACTTGCTGCAATGTCAGGCCAGGCTGTGCTGTTACCCCAGCCGCAGGGCGTAACTCCGACTGCCCTCCAGAAACTTTTGCCGGTCCCTCTGCTCCATGCTGTGAGGACTCGCCGCGGGCGCCATCTTGGACCGCACCCCGGGCAAACTCCTTCAACTTGTCCGCAGCTCCTGTCGCTTTTGACGGACCCATTTTGCTCCTCGTGGGTCTCTTACCCTTCCTCTGCAAATTATAAGGAATGGTGGCAACAGTAATTCCTCCGCAGGATAAATAATAGGGGTCTCTGGTCAGAGCCGAAGTTCCGTGCGACCGCTCACATCAGTGCCTGGCCACTGATGTGAGCACTTTTAAAACTTTTATTTTATTATTTTTACACAACTTTTTTTTTACTTTTTTACACTTTTTTACTTTGTCCCACTAGGGGACTCGAGGGCAGGAGGCCCTGATCGCTATTCTATTACACTGCACTACATGCGTAGTGCAGTGTATTAGAGCTGTCAGCTATTCGCTGACAGCAAGCATAGTGGGTCCTGACTTTGCCAGGACCCACTAGGCTTCCGTCGATGGCGTAGCCAGAGTCCATTGTTAGTACTCTGGTTGCCATAGTAGCCATCGCCGGCCGCTATCGTGTAGCGGGCCGTCGATTGTGGCTTAACCCCTAAGAAGCCGCGATCGGTATTGAACGCGGCTTCTAAGGGGTTAATCGGCGGGGACCTCCGCGATCGGTCCCTGCACACTGAGCTGTGATAGCCTGCTGTTGGAAACAGCAGATATCACAGCTCAAACACGCTTCGGGAAAAGATGGCGCCGTGTTAACTCAGATCAGTAATATTACTGAGCTGAGCGCGAACGAAGCGGGAAGGGGTTAAATAATAAGGCAGAAACATTCGGCCCCAGAGGCATATCTTGAAGCTCCTGTGCCCCAATGCAAAATCTTTAACAGGGCCCTACATCTACCACATGTTATTTATAATATTTATGTGGCAGCTGGGGCTTTGGGTCCCACAGACATCAGGACCCAGGTGCAACTGTTACCTCTGCACCCTCTATAGCAACGCCTGTGCAAGGCAGACCATATTAAATTGTGATGCATTGTGTGATAAAGAAAGCTTTACTTACTAGTTTAAATAGGTTGTAAATAAGTTGGTAATGGCTAGATATATCAAATTTGCTCATGGTTCCTATTTTACTTGGTAAACTCATAGACCACAGGTGCAGAGGTGCCAGTGTTTGTTCACAATTTCCCCATGCAGTGGTATTTACACCAGGTATATTATCAAATGTGAACACTATAATTATCCAGTTATTTGTGAATTGTTTTTCAAAGACGACATTAAGGCTGGGTTCCCACAGGGCGTATATGCTGAGTGAAAATCACGCAGCATGTCCAACCTGGAACCCACAGTACAGGGCCGGCTCCAGATTTAAGTGGGCCCTTGGGTGACACAGACTTAGTAGGCCCCTTTTCGGGGGAACTCATGGCGGCAATAAAATGGCAGAAAACGTCACTTTGTGCCCCCATATAGACGTTAGGCCCTGTTTATGCCCCCATAAAGAAGTTAGGCCCCCAGTTTGTACCCCCATAAATTTTGTGCCCTCTGTAGATAGTGCCACACAGCCACCTTCTAGGTAGTGCCACACAGCCCCCCTTTCCAGATAGTGCCACACATCTCTCCTCCCAGGTAGTGCCACACAGCCTCCCCTCCCAGGTAATGCCACACAGCCCCCTTTCTTGGTAGTACCACAAAGCCCCCTTTCTTGGTAGTGCCACAAAGCCCCCTTTCTTGGTAGTGCTACACAGCCCCCCTTTCTGGTAGTGCCACACAGCACCCCTCCCTAGTAGTGCCACGCAACCCCCTCCTCCCTGGTAGTGCCACACAGCCCCCCTCCCTGTAGGAAGTGACTTTGGGGCTCCCTCTAGGAGTGGAATCCCCAGCCAGAGCATTGCCGACGCTCTGGCTGGGGATTCCGCTTCAGGAGAAGCCCTTGATGTCACTGTCCATATATGGACAGTGTTGTCAGGGGCAGCCCCAGAGCCATAGTCCCGGGCAGAGCACTACTAGCACTCTGCCTGGGACTCCCGCTCCTGACATCACTGTCCATATATGGAAAGTGATGTCCGGATGAGAGCTGAAGTCCCGGGCAGAGTGCTAGTTAAGGCTCTGCTCCGGTACTCCATCTCTGGGGAAGCCCCTCACATCACTGTCCATATATGGACAGTGATGCCAGGAGCAGAGCAGTTTCCCAGGCACAGAGCTAGTATGGCTCTGCTCCGATACCCCAGCTGTGGGGAAGCCCCTGACATCACTGTACATATATGGGTAGTGATGTTAGGGGCAACCCCAGAGCCAAATTCCCGGGCAAAGCGCTACTAGCACTGCACCTGGGAAACTGCTTTGCTACTGACATCACTGTCCATATATGGACATTGATGTCAGGGGCTTCCCCAGAGATGGAATCCCGGAGCAAAGACGCTTCTAGCGCTGTGCCTGGGACTCCTTCTCTCCTACTGACATCACTGTCCATATATAGATAGTGATGTCTGGGGCTTCCCAAAAGCCAGAGTTCTGGGCAGAGCGCTATTAGCACTCTGCCTGGGAGTCTGTAGCGTAGCAAATGGCAGAGCAGGGAGATACCTTCCTGCTCTGCCATAGCGTTCAATAGTATCTGCATCCTAAGCAGAGCCGATTCCAACTTTTCTGCTGCCTGAGGCAAAAATTGAAATGGCGCCCCCAAATTTTGATTGACATCCCTGTTCTACATCAGCCACCTCCAACTCTTTCGAATGCGCCGTTGCCTTGTACTCCCCTGGCATGCGTGGTGCAGCGATGAAGCTGGGCAGAGTACACCTCTCCGCACGGTGCGTGCCCAAGGAGTACAAAGCAATGGCACATCGGAGTAAGTTGGAGGAGACTGGTAGTGATCTATAACAGCCAGGGGGATGTCAATCATGAATGGAAAGGTGGGTTTGGAGGCAGGACTATGTGACTCTTCAGGATAGCGGCGTCGCCCCATCATACTTTAATGAGTAGATAGCATTTTAGTGTGTGCCGTTTTAAAAGTTGATTTGATAGATTTTGCTGCATCTGAAAAAAACATATAAGGGGATGTTTGGAAATATTGTCAGGTCATGTATTACTGCATGGTGGAGGTTCAAGGGGTTAAAACTACCTGACAAATTCCCATTAAATATACAATGAACTGAAAACAATTCCATCTGCCCTGAAATTTTGTTATTATAAATATATCCTATATAAACTACAGATCCAGAACCAAGCTGACATATATACAGTACCACAACCAAACTTAGTACATAAATACAGCACCAGAACCAAGCTCATACGTATATACATTACTAGAACCAAGCTCATACATACACTACCGTTCAAAAGTTTGGGGTCACTCAGACAATTTTGTGTTTTCCATGAAAACTCACACTTATATTTATCAAATGAGTTGCAAAATGACTAGAAAATATAGTCAAGACATTGACAAGGTTAGAAATAATGATTTTTATTTGAAATAATAATTTTCTCCTTCAAACTTTGCTTTCGTCAAAGAATGCTCCATTTGCAGCAATTACAGCATTGCAGACCTTTGGCATTCTAGCTGTTAATTTGCTGAGGTAATCGGGAGAAATTTCACCCCATGCTTCCAGAAGGCCCTCCCACAAGTTGGATTGGATTGATGGGCACTTCTTGCGTACCATACGGTCAAGCTGCTCCCACAACAGCTCTATGGGGTTGAGATCTGGTGACTGCGCTGGCCACTCCATTACAGATAGAATACCAGCTGCCTGCTTCTTCCCTAAATAGTTCTTGTATAATTTGGAGGTGTGCTTTGGGTCATTGTCCTGTTGTAGGATGAAATTGGCTCCAATCAAGCGCTGTCCACAGGGTATGGCATGGCGTTGCAAAATGGAGTGACAGCCTTCCTTATTCAAAATCCCTTTTACATTGTACAAATCTCCCACTTTACCAGCACCAAAGCAACCCCAGACCATCACATTACCTCCACCATGCTTGACAGATGGCGTCAGGCACTCTTCCAGCATCTTTTCAGTTGTTCTGCGTCTCACAAATGTTCTTCTGTGTGATCCAAACACCTCAAACTTCGATTCGTCTGTCCATAACACTTTTTTTCCAATCTTGATCTGTCCAATGTCTGTGTTCTTTTGCCCATATTAATCTTTTCCTTTTATTAGCCAGTCTCAGATATGGCTTTTTCTTTGCCAGTCTGCCCTGAAGGCCAGCATCCCGGAGTCACCTCTTCACTGTAGACGTTGACACTGGCGTTTTGCGGGTACTATTTAATGAAGCTGCCAGTTGAGGACCTGTGAGGCGTCTATTTCTCAAACTAGAGACTCTAATGTACTTGTCTTGTTGCTCAGTTGTGCAGCGGGGCCTCCCACTTCTCTTTCTACTCTGGTTAGAGCCTGTGTGTGCTGTCCTCTGAAGGGAGTAGTACACACCGTTGTAGGAAATCTTCAGTTTCTTGGCAATTTCTCGCATGGAATAGCCTTCATTTCTAAGAACAAGAATAGACTGTCGAGTTTCACATGAAAGCTCTCTTTTTCTAGCCATTTTGAGAGTTTAATCAAACCCACAAATGTAATGCTCCAGGTTCTCAACTAGCTCAAAGGAAGGTCAGTTTTATAGCTCCTCTAATCAGCAAAACTGTTTACAGTGGTGCTAACATAAGTGCACAAGGGTTTTCAAGTGTTTTCTAATCATCCAGTTAAAAGAGACAGGAGAAGACACACAAGGAATGGCAAGAAGATTTGCAGGGTTTCTAAGTGTGGCAGGTAAGTGGTTAAGCTTGGCAGAAGAAAAGGGAGGCCCAGGGTTGGGAGAGATGTCCCCTGCAGCTAGTAGCAGGAGAATGGAGAGAGACAGCAGATGGTTATGTGATTTATGTGAGTGTTTTTTATGTTGGGCAGTGGGATGAGATGGGTTAAGTTGACTGAGGAAAGTGAATAGTGAATGGGAGCTGTACATGGGCGAGGCAAGGAGAGAGGGACTGATGTGGACTGTTTTTTGGCAAGGCTTAAATGGGCGATAGGATTGTAAACCAAGAGCAGCTATAATGCTGAGAGCAGTAGCAAGCATGTTTGTTTACAGATAGTTAGAAATCTAATATTTAGAGCGTGTGCTAGTTTGTTTGATTTGGTAATGCAGCTTACCTGTCACTGACCCTGTGCAACTGCCATGTATAACTGCCAAGACACTTTGACAGTATGACACTAAGGCCTCATGCACACGACCGTAGCCGTGTGCACGGCCGTGATTTTTGGGTCGGCCGGCTGCGGACTGTCAGCGGACTGTCAGCCGCAGGCCGCCCGCAAATCGCGGGACATGCACATGGCCGCGGCCATTGTTTTCAATGAGCCCGGACCGCAGAACCGGGCCGTAATAAGACATGCCCGTTCTTTCTGCGGTCCGGGCTCCCGGGCCGTGCACGGACCGCAAAAACTACGGTCGTGTGCACGGCCCCATAGAAAAGAATGGGGCCGCAATTCTCCCGTGGATTTTCGGGGGAATTGCGGCTGCAAAAACACGGTCGTGTGCATGAGGCCTTAGACAGAGATGACTTGTATTTATGTGTGGTTGGTGAGAGGAGATTATACCAGATTAGCTTCAAATCACAATCCAAAGGGCAAAAAAAAAATGGTTTTACGTTTTCTATATTTCCTCATGTATGTCTGTGTCCCCTTCAGCCTTGTGAATAATAGGTTTGCAAAGGGGTCTCTGCTTGAGATGCTTTTCTTGTTCAGAGACAGTTTGCAGTAACAGAAATTTTCCCTGTCCGCAACAGGGACCAAGCAGGGCAGAGAAGCATTTATTTATTTAAAACCTTAATAATTTACATTTGACTTGAGGGTAAAACCGTAGGAAGCTAGATTTTTGGGACTACCTGGACATCTCTCGCTCTAAGGGGGGATTCACACGAGCGTGTATTCGGTCCGTGCGGGCCGCGTGGTTTTCACGCGGCACGCATGGACCAATACAAGTCTATGGGGCAGTACAGACAGTCCGTGCTTTTTGCGCAGCGTTTGTCTGCTGCGCAAAAAGCGCGACAGGTTCAATAACTCTGCGTATTTCACGCATCACGCACCCATTGAAGTCAATGGGTGCGTGAAAACAACGCAGGTTGCACGGAAGCACTTCCGTGCGAACCAACTGAAACAGCGCACCAGCTGTCAAAAGGATGAATGTAAACAGAAAAGCACCACGTGCTTTTCTGTTTCCGAACATCCAAACGGAGTGTCTTTGCGATGAGCGAAGCCGGACAAGCGAACCGAACTTCACCGGGTTCGGCCGAACTCGGCAAAAAAATTATCGGTACGCGACGTCAGGAGATAGTCACTGTCCATGGTGCTGAAAGAGTTAAACTGTTTCAGCACAATGGACAGTGACTTCCGATCCCAATAAACATGAACCTGTAGAAAAAAAAACGAAGTTCTGACTTACCGATAACTCCCGGCTTCTTCCTCCAGTCTGACCTCCCGGGATGACAATTCAGTCCAAGTGACAGCTCCAGCCAATCACAGGCCAAGCACAGGCTGCAGCGGTCACATGGACTGGCGCGTCATCCAGGGAGGTGGGGCCCGATGTCGAGAGGCGCGTCACCAAGGACGCGTCACCAAGGACGCGTCACCAAGGCAACGGCCGGGAAGTTCTCGGTAAGTACAAACTTTTTCTTTTTTTTCAACAGGTTTTTCGATATTGTGTTCGGCATTCACTGTCGATGGTGCTGAAAGAGTTAGCTCTTTCAGCACCTTGGACAGTGACGGGCGTCGACAAGCCTCATCTCTATGATGGCGGCTGCGCGAAAATCACGCAGCCGCGCATCATACACGGATGACACACGCAGCTGTCAAATGGTTTTTGCGCGCGCAAAACGCTGCGTTGTTTGCGCGCGCAAAAACGCAACGTCCGTCTGTATCTGCCCTAACAGTAACTGGTGGAAGCAAGTAGTTTCCCTTTTTCATGTTTGTCTGCTTAGTAGTTCTTAGTCACGACTGTTTCTATTTATGTTTAAATAATATCTGCCCTACATTTTCACCTATAAAAGAAGTCATTTAGCGTTATGCCGCTTGGTAAACGCATGCCATTTCTCAGGGATAACTCCCCATTACCTAGTATAATGACAGATTGTATGCTATTCTATTTTCTTTTTCCACTCTACATATAAACTGAAAAATATTGTCGAATACATTTATAGCTACAAGAAAAGCCGTATTCAGAAGACCTTCTAAGAATGTCTAATACATACCTGCCATGTTAATTACTCTCTACTACACAGGTGCTTTGCAGCAGGTGGTGCATTGTATTTCCCATGTATTTTTATACATTGTGTTCTCTTGACTCAGAGATGCTGAAAGACTTAATCATTGTTATAGTAGCTGCTGGTAATAGCCTGTGGATTTAGCCCAAGTCACGGTGTTAAAAAAAAATATCAGAATTACTGTTAGTTTAAATGCTCATAGCAATAAATAATAAAAGACTGCAAGGAATAATAATATGAAATAGTCATTATGTGTTAGGTATAGGAAATCAGGGTGACAGACATTTTTACTAGATACAACATTGTGGAAGAATGGGAAATTTAGTAGCAGAGAAGTTGCTTAAAGGGTTTTTTCTAGTTATTTTAAAAATTGGCCACGGTAGGAGAGGTGCAGAAAAAGATTGCTCACCTCAGCAGATTCAACTCTGCTGCCCTTATACCACGTTGACTGTACTGTATATCTGCGTTGGTACGGATAAGCTCTTATCGAATGGGTCTTATCTACTTTTCTTCATTGTCAGTATTGATGCCCCTACTTCTGTTATACAGAGCAGCAATGACTATTCCGTCATCCAGAAAGAAATTTCAGAGCATGCAACTGCTTTGGCATCTAGTTGCATTCCGAGCTTATTAGAAGACATTTCCCCTCCGTTTGGCAATTTATTAATTGAAGATAAATGAAAAATGTATTCTGTATATTATTCAGAAACCACTGTCTCCTCATTATATTACTGCACTGCAATTGTATTTCAGGTTGCTGTTAACATAACAAATCAATATGCTAAATAGTTTGCAAAATTGCAGCGCATACCATTTTATCCGCTGCAGACAGTCTGTTGCCCCAAAATAAACAAAATAAAACTTATTTTTAAAGTAGGTTCCTTATGTCACAAACACTGAAACTTTGCTTCTCTTTTTGTGCCCTGCCTCTCTATATGGTTTACTGCTACAGGCAACCACTGCATCCAGATGCAGAATGAATGGAGAGGAGGCCCCCACATGTGTGTGGCTCCCTCTATTCACTACATAAACGGTTGAGCAAGGTGGGAACTGCACCTATGGAAATACCCCTTTAAGTACAGACCACTGTTCACCTGTTCCCTCTCTCACATATTTCTAAAAATCTTGGCAATCTGTTTCTACCACTAGGGGGAGTCAATCTGTATACAGCTCCAATTTGTTTTAGCCATATACAGCTCAATACAGATCAGGCCCTCTAGTGCGGACAACAGGTAACCGAGATTAGAACACTTGTGTTTGTTGGAAAACATTGCTCACGGAAGGTACTGAATCTCCTTGCAGAGATTCAGCTGGTAGGATATTTTCATGTAATGCTCCCTGGGGAAAAAAGTATGCAAAATAGTTCTCCAAAATAAAGAAAAATATCGCTCTAGTGCCACCTATAGGTGACTACTGGATTTCTGCAAAGAGAACCAGTACCTTATCAGAGCTGTGTCAAGGGCATCTCATTCAGCCAACCGAAACCCTACATGATACTGATGAGGTGCAACAGTCAGAAACAGTGCTGTCTACAGATGGGTGTCTGGTTTGAAAATTAACCTGAGTCATGTTTCAAGGCTCTATAAAGGGCCGGACTTTGAAGTGTAGTCATTTATAGGTGGCACTAGAGAGACAGTTTTCTTCATGGGGAAACCTGGAAACATTGCTATAGACCAGGGTCTCAAACATGCGGGCCGCCCTTGAGGCTGTCATCGCGGCCCGCAGGACACAGAGCCTCTAGTATAGGCTCTGCTCCGGGACTCTGTCCATATATGGACAGCAATGTCAGGGGATTCCACAGTGATGTGCACAGTGATGCGCTAGTATAGGCTCTGCTCCGGGACTCTGTGGAATCCCCTGACATCGCTTTCCATATATGGACAGTGATGTCAGGGGCTTCACCAGAGCAGAGCGCTAGTAGCACTCTGCTCAGGACAAGTTTGCACCTGACATCACTGTGCATATATGGACATTGATGTCAAAAGCAGAGCTGGAGTCCCAGGCAGAGCGCTAGTAGCGCTCTTCCCGGTACTCCGTCTCTGGGGTTGCCATGACATCACTGTCCGTATATGGACAGTGATGTCAGGAGCAGAGCCGGAATCCCAGGCAGAGTGCTAGAAGCGGCTCTGCTCCGGGAATTCAGCTCTGAGCAAGCCCCTGACATTACTGGCCATATATGGGCACTGATGTCAGTGGCTTCCCCAGAGTTCCGGAGCAGAGCCTATACTAGTGCTATGCTCTGGGACACCGGCTCTGGGGTTCCCCCTGACATCACATTTGACAGTGATGTCAGGGGCTCCTCCAGCAGAGGAATCCCCGGCTAAAGCGTCAGCAATGCACTGGCTGGGGATTCCACTCCTAGAGGGAGTCCCAATGGAGCTATCTACTGGGGTGTGTGTGGCACTATCTACAAGGGGTGTGTGTGGCAGTATCTACAGAGGGCACTCAGGCAGTATCTATAGAGGGCCCTGTGGCATTATATACAGAGGACACTGTGGCATTATCTAGGGGGGTGGAATCTACAGAGGGCACTGTGGCATTATCTAGGGGGTGGCATTATCGACAGAGGGAACTATGGCATTATCTAAAGAGGGAACTGTGGCATTATCTATGGGTGGATGTGTGGCAGTATCTACAGAGGGCACTGTGGCAGTAAACTGGAAAACTGAATTGTTAAAATAAGCACGTGGAGTAAACTGGCAAATTTCCGTTAAGTTTAAACCTAGCGGTATTGTTATAGTAATGTAGTATTATTATAGTAACGTAGTATTATAGTAATGTTGTATTGTTATAGTAATGTAATATTATTATAGTAATGTAGTATTGTTATAGTAATATAGTACTATAGTAATGTAGTATTATTATAGTAATGTGATATTGTTATAGGAATGTAGTGTTATAGTAAAGTAGTATTGTTATAGTAATGTAGTATTATAGTAATGTTGTATTATACACCGTGCTCCAAATTATTATACACATTGGATTTAAGTGTCATAAACATTTAATTATTAGTTTTTCAATTAAACTCATGGGTGGTATTGTATCTTAGGGCTCTTTGGATCATTGTAATCAATCTCAGACACCTGTGATAATTAGTTTGCCAGGTGTGCCCAATCAAAGGAAAATTACTTAAGAAGGACGTTCCACATTATTAAGCAGGCCACAGGTTTCAAGCAATATGGGAAAGAAAAAGGATCTCTCTGCTGCCGAAAAGCGTGAAATAGTGCAATACCTTGGACAAGGTATGAAAACATTGGATATTTCAAGAAAACTTAAGCGTGATCATCGCACTGTGAAAAGATTTGTGGCTAATTCAGAGCACAGACGGGTTCGTTCAGATAAACGCATAATCAGGAAGGTTTCTGCCAGACAAATTAATAGGATTAGGAGAGCAGCTGCTAAAATGCCATTGCAAAGCAGCAAACAGGTATTTGAAGCCACTGGTGCCTCTGGAGTCCCGCAAACCTCAAGGTGTAGGATCCTCCAGAGGTTTGCAAGTGTGCATAAAGCTATTATTCGGCCACCCCTAAACAATGCTCACAAGCAGAAAGGGTTGCAGTGGGCTCAGAAATACATGAAGACTAATTTTCAAACCGTGTTGTTTACTGATGAGTGCCGTGCAACCCTGGATGGTACAGATCGATGGAGTAGTGTATGGTTGGGGAATGGCCACCATGTCCCAACAAGGCTGCGACATCAGCAAGGAGGTGGCGGAGTCATGTTTTGGGCTGGAATCATGGGGAGAGAGCTGGTAGGTCCCTTTAGGGTCCCTGACAGTGTGAAAATGACCTCTGAAAAGTACATAGAGTTCATGACTGACCACTTTCTTCCGTGGTACAAAAAGAAGAACCGTGCCTTCCATAGCAAAATTATCTTCATGCATGACAATGCACCATCTCATGCTACAAAGAATACCTCTGTGTCATTGGCTGCTATGGGCATAAAAGGAGAGAAACTCATGGTGTGGCCCCCATGTTCCCCTGACCTCAACCCTATTGAGAACCTTTGGAGCATCCTCAAGCAAAATATCTATGAGGGTGGGAGGCAGTTCACATCAAAACAAGCTCTGGGAGGTTATTCTGACATCCTGCAAAAATATTCAAGCAGAAACTGTCCAAATACTCACAAATCCAATGGATGCAAGAATTGTGAAGGTGATATCAAAGAAGGGGTCCTATGTTAACATATAACTTGGCCTGTTAAGATTTTTTGATTGAAAGAGCTTTTGATTTCTGTAAATATGACCTACTGATGCTGCAAATTCAACAAATTACTATTTTAGTTCTCTTTGCAACCTTTAAAATGTTTTGATCTCTGCTGTGCATAATAATGTGAAACAGTGCATTTTGAGTTTTTTACTTCTAAAAAAAATCTGTTATCATTAGGAGATTTGTTCAATAAAATTTGCATTATACTCCAACGGTTGATGGCTTGAAGATTATACTGACTGTCATTTGCATCGACTATTTAGGAAAATCAGAGAAAAATAACATTTGCATAATAATTTGGAATGCGGTGTAATAATGTTGTATTGTTATAGTAATGTAGTATTGTTATAGTAATGTCATATTGTTATAGTAATTTCGTATAATTATAGTAATGTAGTATTGTTATAGTAATTTCGTATAATTATAGTAATGTAGTATTGTTATAGTAATGTAATAGTGTTATTGTAATGGATCTGCCAGGCACTACGTCTGTGGAGACTCCCAGGGTTAATCAGTCGACACCTGAGGCCAGACCTCTTAGACTGACACCGGCTCCCACCAATCAGGGTGGCAGGCTCAGGAGTGGGAGAGCCTATCACGGCCTGGTCAGTCAGAGTTAGCTCCGCCCCCTGTCCATTTATACCTGCAGTTTTCTCTTCCTCATTGCTTGTTATTCTTTTGGATTCCTGGCCCCACTGCTGCTTGCTCCAGCCTGCTTCTGCCGTGCTTCTGCCTTGCTGCAGTTCCCCTTGTCTTGCTTTGCTTTGCCCCTGGCTTGCTTCTGTCTCCGTGCCCGCTCGGGTTACTCACTTCGTCCTGGTCCTGACTGTTCGTTCGCCGCTCCGTTTCCTCGTGGCGTTCCGTGGCTACTGCCCCTTCCCTTGCGTGTTCCCTGTTTGTTTTCCTGTGCACTTAGACAGCGTAGGGACCGCCGCCCAGTTGTACCTCGTCGCCTAGGGCGGGTCGTTGCAAGTAGGCAGGGACAGGGCGGTGGGTAGATTAGGGCTCACTTTCCCTTCAAATCCTTCCTGCCATCACAGAATAACAAGCCCTTACCTAGTCTACCATTTCTCCTACGCTGTCGCTATCATGGACCCCCTTGAGACCCTGACCCAGCAGATGCAGGGCCTCTCCCTACAGGTCCAGGCCCTGGCCCAAGGGGTTGGGCGCACCACCTCACCTCTAGAACCCGACCTCAAGTTACCTGACCGGTTTTCAGGGGACCGTAAGACGTTTCTCTCCTTCCGGGAGAGTTGCAGACTATATTTCCGCCTTAAGCCCCACTCCTCAGGTTCCGAGAACCAGCGGGTGGGTATCATCATATCCCGACTCCAGGAAGGGCCCCAAGAGTGGGCCTTCTCCTTGGCTCCTGACGCCCCTGAACTTTCCTCTGTTGATCGTTTTTTCTCTGCCCTCGGACTCATTTACGACGAGACTGACAGGACTGCTTTAGCCGAGAGTCAGCTGGTGACCTTACGTCAGGGTAGGAGACCGGTTGAGGAATACTGTTCCGATTTTAGGAAGTGGTGCGTAGCTTCTCAGTGGAACGATCCGGCCCTAAGGTGCCAGTTTAGGTTAGGATTATCTGACGCCCTGAAGGATCTGCTGGTTAGCTACCCCTCGTCTGACTCCCTTGACCAGGTTATGGCCCTAGCAGTACGACTTGACCGACGTCTCAGGGAACGTCAGCTAGAACGCTTCAGTGTGCTCCCCTCTGACTTTTCTGCGATCCCCCCCGAGGTCCCGCCTCCTCGCCCCTCCACGGAGGACTCGGAGGTACCCATGCAACTCGGGGCCTCCATGTCCCCTCGACAACGTAGGGAGTTTCGCAGAATGAACGGTCTCTGCTTCTACTGTGGGGACGACAAGCATCTACTGAACACCTGTCCCAGGCGCAAGAATAAGAAGCCAGAAAACCTTCCGCGCCTAAGTGATCATCGGGGAGGTCACTTGGGCGCACAGGTATTTCCCGTTAATGTGAAACGCAATAAAATTTTGCTTCCCTTTCAGGTCTCGTTTGCTGGCCGGTCTGCCACGGGCAGTGCTTTCGTGGATTCTGGCTCATCTGCTAATATCATGTCTGTGGAATTTGCTATGTCTCTAAAGATGCCTTGTATTGATTTACCTTATCCTATCCCTGTAGTAGGTATCGACTCGACTCCCCTTGCTAATGGTTATTTTACTCAGCATACTCCTGTTTTTGAACTCCTTGTTGGCTCCATGCATTTGGAGCAGTGCTCTGTACTGGTGATGCAGGGATTATCGTCTGATCTGGTATTAGGTCTTCCCTGGTTGCAGTTGCATAATCCCACGTTTGATTGGAATACTGGGGATCTCACCAAATGGGGTAATGAATGTCTTACGTCATGTCTCTCTGTTAACTCTATTTCTCCCCGGGAGGAGGTAAACACGCTTCCTGAGTTTGTTCAGGACTTCGCCGATGTGTTTTCTAAGGAGGCCTCCGAGGTGTTGCCCCCCCATAGAGATTACGATTGCGCTATCGATTTGGTGCCTGGTGCCAAGCTTCCTAAGGGTAGGATATTTAATCTTTCATGTCCTGAACGTGAAGCCATGAGGGTGTATATCCAGGAATGCCTGGCCAAGGGTTTCATTCGCCCCTCGACTTCTCCTGTAGGTGCTGGCTTCTTCTTCGTGGGGAAGAAGGATGGTGGTCTTAGGCCGTGCATCGATTATCGTAACCTGAATAAGGTCACTGTAAGGAACCAGTACCCACTTCCTTTGATTCCGGATCTTTTTAATCAGGTTCAGGGAGCCCAATGGTTTTCTAAGTTCGATCTACGGGGGGCATATAACCTTATCCGCATCAAAGAGGGGGATGAGTGGAAAACTGCGTTCAACACACCCGAGGGTCATTTCGAATACCTGGTCATGCCCTTTGGGTTGTGTAACGCCCCTGCTGTCTTCCAGAATTTTATTAATGAAATCCTGAGAGAGTACCTGGGTAATTTTCTTGTTGTGTACCTTGATGACATACTGGTGTTTTCCAAGGACTGGTCCTCTCACGTGGAGCATGTCAGGAAGGTGCTCCAGGTCCTTCGGGAGAATAATCTGTTTGCTAAGACTGAAAAATGTGTCTTTGGGGTACAGGAGATACCATTTTTAGGGCAAATCCTCACTCCTCATGAATTCCGCATGGACCCTGCCAAGGTTCAAGCTGTGGCGGAATGGGTCCAACCTGCCTCCCTTAAGGCGTTACAGTGTTTTTTAGGGTTCGCCAACTATTACAGGAGATTTATTGCCAACTTCTCGGTCGTCGCTAAGCCTCTTACGGACCTTACCCGCAAGGGTGCTGATGTCCTCCATTGGCCCCCTGAGGCCGTCCAGGCCTTTGAGACTCTCAAGAAGTGCTTTATCTCGGCCCCCGTGCTGATTCAGCCCAACCAAGAGGAGCCATTTATTGTGGAGGTTGACGCTTCCGAGGTGGGAGTGGGGGCCGTCTTGTCCCAGGGTACCAGCTCCCTCACCCATCTCCGCCCCTGTGCTTACTTCTCTAGGAAGTTTTCGCCCACGGAGAGTAACTATGATATTGGCAACCGCGAACTTCTAGCCATTAAATGGGCTTTTGAGGAGTGGCGGCACTTCCTGGAGGGGGCCAGACACCAGGTAACGGTCCTTACGGATCACAAGAATCTGGTTTTCCTAGAATCGGCCCGGAGGCTTAATCCTAGACAAGCTCGGTGGGCACTATTCTTTACCAGATTTAATTTCTTGGTTACCTATAGGGCTGGGTCCAAGAATATTAAGGCTGATGCTCTGTCACGTAGTTTCATGGCCAATCCTCCTTCCGAGAAGGATCCCGCTTGTATTTTACCCCCTGGTATAATCGTCTCTGCCACGGATTCTGATTTAGCTTCTGATATCGCGGCTGATCAGGGTGCAGCTCCCGGGAATGCCCCTGGGGACAAACTGTTTGTTCCCCTGCAATACCGGCTGAGGGTACTCAGGGAAAACCATGACTCCGCTCTATCTGGTCATCCTGGCATCTTGGGCACCAAACACCTCATTACCAGAAACTATTGGTGGCCTGGGTTGCCTAAAGATGTTAGGGCTTACGTCGCCGCTTGTGAGGTTTGCGCTAGGTCCAAAACCCCTAGGTCCCGACCTGCGGGCCTACTACGTCCCTTGCCCATTCCCCAGAGACCTTGGACCCATATCTCCATGGATTTTATCACCGATTTGCCTCCATCTCAGGGCAAGTCGGTGGTGTGGGTGGTAGTCGACCGCTTCAGCAAGATGTGCCACTTTGTGCCCCTTAAGAAGCTACCTAACGCCAAGACGTTAGCTTCTTTGTTTGTGAAACACATCCTGCGTCTCCATGGGGCCCCAGTCAATATCGTTTCGGACAGAGGGGTACAATTTGTTTCCTTATTTTGGAGAGCCTTTTGTAAAAAGTTGGAGATTGATCTGTCCTTCTCCTCCGCCTTCCATCCCGAAACTAACGGCCAAACGGAAAGGACCAACCAATCCCTGGAACAATATTTAAGGTGTTTCATCTCTGACTGTCAATTCGATTGGGTCTCATTCCTTCCCCTTGCTGAATTTTCCCTGAATAACCGGGTCAGTAACTCGTCAGGGGTCTCCCCGTTTTTCTGTAATTTCGGGTTTAACCCAAGGTTCTCCTCCGTCTCCCCTGGTTGTTCCAATAATCCTGAGGTAGAGGATGTTCATCGGGAACTGTGCACTGTCTGGGCCCAGGTTCAGAAGAACCTAGAGGCGTCCCAGAGCGCACAAAAGATTCAGGCAGATAGTAGACGTTCTGCTAACCCCCGGTTTGTCGTCGGGGATTTGGTCTGGTTGTCGTCCAGGAACTTGCGCCTTAAGGTCTCGTCCAGGAAGTTTGCTCCCCGATTTATTGGGCCTTATAAGGTCATTGAAGTCCTCAACCCTGTATCCTTCCGTCTGGAGCTGCCCCCATCCTTCCGCATACACGACGTCTTTCATGCCTCCCTCCTTAAACGCTGCTCCCCGTCCTGGTCCCCCTCTAGGAAACCTCCTGTTCCCGTTCTCACCCCTGAGGGGGTGGAATTCGAGGTGGCCAAGATTGTGGACAGTAGGATGATCCAGGGCTCCCTCCAGTACCTGGTCCATTGGAGAGGATACGGGCCGGAGGAGAGGACTTGGGTACCTGCTCGAGATGTTCACGCTGGGGTATTGGTCAGGAGGTTCCACCTTCTCTTCCCCACTAAACCGGGTCCTCTTAGTAAGGGTCCGGTGGCCCCTCATAAAAGGGGGAGTACTGTAATGGATCTGCCAGGCACTACGTCTGTGGAGACTCCCAGGGTTAATCAGTCGACACCTGAGGCCAGACCTCTTAGACTGACACCGGCTCCCACCAATCAGGGTGGCAGGCTCAGGAGTGGGAGAGCCTATCACGGCCTGGTCAGTCAGAGTTAGCTCCGCCCCCTGTCCATTTATACCTGCAGTTTTCTCTTCCTCATTGCTTGTTATTCTTTTGGATTCCTGGCCCCACTGCTGCTTGCTCCAGCCTGCTTCTGCCGTGCTTCTGCCTTGCTGCAGTTCCCCTTGTCTTGCTTTGCTTTGCCCCTGGCTTGCTTCTGTCTCCGTGCCCGCTCGGGTTACTCACTTCGTCCTGGTCCTGACTGTTCGTTCGCCGCTCCGTTTCCTCGTGGCGTTCCGTGGCTACTGCCCCTTCCCTTGCGTGTTCCCTGTTTGTTTTCCTGTGCACTTAGACAGCGTAGGGACCGCCGCCCAGTTGTACCTCGTCGCCTAGGGCGGGTCGTTGCAAGTAGGCAGGGACAGGGCGGTGGGTAGATTAGGGCTCACTTTCCCTTCAAATCCTTCCTGCCATCACAGTTATAGTAGTTCCAATAACTTATTGATTAACAATACTTTTGTATTGTATCAAATTTGAAAGTGATGCGGCCCGTCAACTTCACATTTTTTCTATATGTAGCCCACTTACCCGGTCGAGTTTGAGACCCCTGCTCTAGACTAAAGAAACTGAACTCCATAGCCTTATCAAGTAGATTAAGAAAAAGCTTCAAAACATTTTTTTATAGAAAAAAATGTAATGGTAGACTCACGTTAAATTTGAAAAAAGGATTGTTGTTTTTTTCTATTGAATTTCTTATTTCTATCCTACCTTATTACTTCCCTAGTGCAATGTTTCAGCAATGTGAACTTCATACATAGGGTATCGCCATTAAACAGGTTATGCAGTACATTTCATGATTTGTACTAAAAAATTAAACAGTACGACAAAGGATTCACACATGTATGTTGCTCTGAATGTCAAACATTTTTTTGCACCATATGGCAATATCTCACGTATCTGTTCCAGATTCCTCGCCAATAGCATGGGAACAAGAGCCTTTTCTCATGACAGTATTTTCATACCGGATAGACAAGTTGAAGATGACCAAGAAACTCAGGCTACATCACAAGACCACAGTGTGGGAAAAGTGAAGTCACTTCAGGTAAGAGCAAAAAGAGCAACGTGTTGATAGTAATTTGTACTAAGTCTCACTCAATCTGTTTAAATTACAGTCATGTGGTTGCTGCAATATTGTGGACATACTACTATAGCATGAATACACAAACACAATTGTAATGTAGTAGGAAATGTGTTTGGTTATGTTTGTATTACTATTTTCAAGTACATTTGGTCATTGCAATACTGATATTTTAATAATTGCATTCTAGCAACAATTGGGGAAAAATATTCGGTTTGGACAACCTCCGCCAGTCAGTAGTCCGCTCAGGAGGATGCAAGATTTGGAAGCTACCACAGAAGAAATGGAGGAAACACAGAACAGTACCATGGATAGCTTACAGGAACATGATGTGGGATTTCTAAGTAGTGGCAGTAAGGTAAGACTAAACTGTGAGGCCGTGTTAAAGTCTTAAACTTCTATATTGTGAAACACTGTAAGAAAGAGTAAATGTAGAAATGTGTCATAGGACTTAGAAAGTAAAGCAGGACATACACATTTGATAGCTAACATCAAAAGGTTTTAGAGCCGCAACCATCACCCCTGACACGCAAGTATGGTTTCGTATGACAACAAAAGCAGGACGGCCAAGCAGCAATCAGACATCTCTAGCTAAGCCTATACCCATTGTCAGGGGCATGCACAGGATTTTCTTAATGAGGGGGGTTAAAAAAATAAAATAAAATATGAATATGAAGATATGGCTGGACTTGGAGTGTTGTGCGCACTGCACTTCCCCCATTCTCATAGCTCCTACTACAGCAGGCTGAGCTGAGGATGTGGTTGCTGGTTATTGGGGAGAAAGATTCTTAGTCTCCTCTTCTGGAAAGTACAGACAAAACAGATAAAAACAAGGACATTTATGCAAAAACACCGAAAAAGGCCATACTTACAAATGGACACAGCCAGGTCAGAAACGCAGATGAAGGCGAGTGAGCAGGTGCTTTAAATAATAATAGCCACTCCCACTAGTCTTGAGGGGAGTGGTATGTGGTGCATGGGATGTGTAGTAAGAAATAATAAATTAATAGTGTATGTGCAAGTGTAATAATGTAAGTGAAATATAGGGGGCAGTAATGAGTAAAGTGCCTAAAAAATAAATGAATAATGGGATGCAAGTGTGTGAAACATGGAGGGATAGTGTGTAAGTCATGAGGCGCAACGTGTGTAGCCAGGTAGAAGCCTATTTGTGACGCCATGATAATTCATAGAGCGGGCTACCCTGCTTGCTAGGCCAAACAACAACACACCATGCTCTCCCAGCATCAAAGACCCGGCTGTGTCCAAAAGAAGCGAATATAAGTAATAATGAAAAATACCTGGGGTATTAGTGATCATTTTGGCCAAAAGGACGCAAGCTCGCAATCCACGACAAGGATCCCCAGACTTGCGAGTCCCTAACTGGAGCGAAAAGCTCCTGATGTACAGACAAAACAGATAAAAACAAGGACATTTATGCAAAAACACCGAAAAAGGCCATACTTACAAATGGACACAGCCAGGTCAGAAACGCAGATGAAGGCGAGTGAGCAGGTGCTTTAAATAATAATAGCCACTCCCACTAGTCTTGAGGGGAGTGGTATGTGGTGCATGGGATGTGTAGTAAGAAATAATAAATGAATAGTGTATGTGCAAGTGTAATAATGTAAGTGAAATATAGGGGGCAGTAATGAGTAAAGTGCCTAAAAAATAAATGAATAATGGGATGCAATTGTGTGAAACATGGAGGGATAGTGTGTAAGTCATGAGGCGCAACGTGTGTAGCCAGGTAGAAGCCTATTTGTGACGCCATGATAATTCATAGAGCGGGCTACCCTGCTTGCTAGGCCAAACAACAACACACCATGCTCTCCCAGCATCAAAGACCCGGCTGTGTCCAAAAGAAGCGAATATAAGTAATAATGAAAAATACCTGGGGTATTAGTGATCATTTTGGCCAAAAGGACGCAAGCTCGCAATCCACGACAAGGATCCCCAGACTTGCGAGTCCCTAACTGGAGCGAAAAGCTCCTGATGTACAGACAAAACAGATAAAAACAAGGACATTTATGCAAAAACACCGAAAAAGGCCATACTTACAAATGGACACAGCCAGGTCAGAAACGCAGATGAAGGCGAGTGAGCAGGTGCTTTAAATAATAATAGCCACTCCCACTAGTCTTGAGGGGAGTGGTATGTGGTGCATGGGATGTGTAGTAAGAAATAATAAATGAATAGTGTATGTGCAAGTGTAATAATTTTTCATTATTACTTATATTCGCTTCTTTTGGACACAGCCGGGTCTTTGATGCTGGGAGAGCATGGTGTGTTGTTGTTTGGCCTAGCAAGCAGGGTAGCCCGCTCTATGAATTATCATGGCGTCACAAATAGGCTTCTACCTGGCTACACACGTTGCGCCTCATGACTTACACACTATCCCTCCATGTTTCACACACTTGCATCCCATTATTCATTTATTTTTTAGGCACTTTACTCATTACTGCCCCCTATATTTCACTTACATTATTACACTTGCACATACACTATTCATTTATTATTTCTTACTACACATCCCATGCACCACATACCACTCCCCTCAAGACTAGTGGGAGTGGCTATTATTATTTAAAGCACCTGCTCACTCGCCTTCATCTGCGTTTCTGACCTGGCTGTGTCCATTTGTAAGTATGGCCTTTTTCGGTGTTTCTTCTGGAAAGTAGACTGGGATCCCATACTAGTTCTACACAAGTGCTCTGCAGACTATATAAGTGATCATAATACAGTTACATCCAGTGACTCACAGGTGACGTGTTCTATGATTGTAGCCGTTCACTTTCCTGTTTCTTATCAATCCGTCCCAGACCTCCATGACGACTTCTCTCGGCTATGACTCGTCTCTGCAGAGTTTGCTGCTCAGACATCTTTGGGTTCTCGTCTTGCCAGCAACCTCCATACCTATTCCCCACTCTCTACACAAACGTCCCAATTTTCTGCCCCTTTAACAAAACCATCCCGCTGCTTTCCCCAATGCTGTACCTGCTGCTGTCCCAGGTGCCCCATAACTATAGGTAACTCCCAAATGGTAATAATGCCCTCAACACAGTAATAGTGCCCATTAGCCCTTTCCCAGGATAACTTTAGCAGCTTAGGCTACAGGTCTCTTCCGGCCTGCGTCGAGTTCCCCATATCTGTATCCGGAGAATGCAAATACAGTTAAAATGGTCGCAAGGGCACGGTTTTGCCTGTGTACGTCCCTGGCCACGATCAACAAAGGAAGATCACTAGAAAAACTCTGACATGACTGATTCTTTTTATTCTCTCCTGAGAATAGACATCCAGCTGAGTCTGCTTGCTTTCATACAAATTACATTTTTGGGAAGACCCAACTAGTTATGCGGGCCCCCATGTCTATCTCACCCTCGGTTTGACAGGCATAGAGCATTTTTGCCCAGGTTTGCCTGGTACTGATGCCGGCCATGTCTACAGATATATATATAACTGTAATGTTAAAGTATTACGACTTGTAATATATTAACTGTTCATTTTCTTATGTTTTCTTTGACTTTATTCAGATTACAGGATCACCAAGTTCTCACGGGACCAGGAATGTTCCTCATCCAGAACACAAGACAGAGGAGAAGGTCATTCTTGTTATTATCACTATCATAGCTGTAGTTTTATTACGATAGACATATATATATATACATATATGTAGAAATTACCGCAGCACTCCAAAAGTTGATGTCAAACAAAGATGTGGTTTATTATTCCATGTTTCAGAGACAAGCTACGTTTCAGTCCTCTCACAGGACCTTTTTCAAGCTGAAGTGACATGTGCAAAACAGGGTTTTTATACCCATGTGTAAACAATGCATAATCAGCAGTGATAAATGTCAAGTCTTACAAATAAGGCCAACATTTGGCTAATACAATATATAAAAAGTGCACAGCACCATATAGCAGTGTTAAAAAACATATTACATACAATGTGTGTTAAAAACTCATTGCGAAACCGTGTATAATAACAGTTATATAACATTGGAAAAGTATACATATTCATGAAGGGGAGGAGTCACGAGCCACTCACCAATCGCCGAATCACAGACAGGTGTATGCAAATAGCACTTCAATTAGCAGCTACGATCCTCCAGTGTCTACAACAATCAACAGTGCATGTCAACCTGGCAGACACAAGCTAGTTCCGTTGCTACAGTTACGAAGTCACTGCTATAAACAGCATACCACCAACGTATGTTGCTTATAAATTGCTGAAGTTATCAGAGAAATGCCACCATATACATCACAAGATAAAACCTTTATTAGCTCCAAAAACCAGAGATAGATTATAATTTAGCGACCGGGCCATTGTCTAAACAGTCACATAAATAATGTAGCTAAATAATTTTTAACACACATTGTATGTAATATGTTTTTTTAACACTGCTATAAGGTGCTGTGGACTTTTTATATATTGTATTAGCCAAATGTTGGCCTTATTTGTACGACTTGACATTTATCACTGCTGATTATGCATTGTATATATATATCGCCGTAATTGTACCGACCCGCAAAATAAAGTAAAACTGTCATTTATAGCACACGGTGAACGCTGCAAAAAATGAACTAAAAAACATTGTCAGAATTGCTTGTTTTTGGTCACCCGGCTTGCAAAAAAATGGAATAAAAAGTGATTAAAAAAATCGCATGTACCCCAAAATGGTACCAATGAAATCTACAGATTGTCCCGCAACAAATAAGCCCTCACACAACTGGTGGTGAAAAAATAAAAAAGTTCTGGCTCTCAGAATATGGCGATGCAAAATGTGCATTGTGTCCAAAATCGGATAAGATCGGGCGCCATTTATCAGTGCGACACCGGCCACATATCTGCGGATTATTTATTTACCGCATTATTATACCCTCTTATTATACCCTGATGTTCTCCGCACAGATTACATAAGCCCCCCACATTATAAACTGAAATACCAGCAAAACCCCAAACAGAACTACTACCAAGCAAAATCTGCACTCCAAAAGCAAAATAGCGTCCCTCCCTTCTGAGCCCTGTAGCGTGCCCAAACAGCAGTTTGCGCCCACATATATGGCATCGCCATACCAAAGAGAACCCGCTTAACGTTTTATGAGGTATTTGTCTTCAGTGGCACAAACTGGGCACGACATATTATGCACTAAAATGGCATATCAGTGGAAAATTGCAATATTCACACCATCCGCTGTGCATTAACCCCTTTGCGCACTATGACTTAATAGCACGTCATGCTGCGGAGGTTGATGTATGGAGCGGGCTCACGTGCTGAGCCCGCTCTATATGCTGCGGGTGTCAGCTGTGTATTACAGCTGACACCCAGGACTAACGGACCGGAAGAGCCTGTAAAAATAACAATATACTGCAATACATTAGTATTGCAGTATATTGTACCAGCGGTCCAATGATCGCTGGTTCAAGTCCCCTAAGAGGACTAATAAAATGTGTAGAAGTTATTAGTAGTGAGAAAGAAAAAAGTTTAAAGTTAAAAAAAAACTTTTCCCATTTTTCTTCTAAAGTAATGTAAAAAAAATAAAGAAAATTGGTATTGCTACATCCGTAAAAGGCCGAACTATTACAATATACCATTATTTAACTCGCACGGTGAACACCGTAAAAAATTTAAATAATTTAAACCGCCAAAATTGCTGTCTTTTTTTGTCACTTTAGCTCTAAAAAAAATGAAATACAACTTTTGGATCACTTTTTATGTACCAAAAAATGGTTCCAATAAAAACTACAGCTCGTCCCGCAAAAAATAAGACTTCCCACTGCTCATTCAACCGAAAAATAAAAAAGTTACGGCTCTCAGAATGTGGTGAAACAAAACAACTTTTATTTTAACAATTGGATTTTTCTTTGTAAAAGTAGTGTAATATAAAAGCCGCAGAATAAAGTAAAGTTTTCGTTTTTACCGCACGGCGAAAGCTGTAAAAACGAAAACCCCAAAAAGTGGAATCAGATTTTTTTTCCTATATCAGCCCGCAAATAATTTTTTTTCAGTTTTCCAGTATATTTTATGGCACTTTAAATTGTGTCAATAGAAACTACAACTCCTCCCGCAAGAAATAAGCCCCCACACCACTCTACTGACGGAAAAAGAAAAAAGTTATGGCTCGAAGAACGTGGGGAGTGAAAAACGAAAATAAGAAAGCAAAAAATGAATCAGTCCTGAAAGGGTTAATTCATTTCTAATGAAAAAAAATTATGACCACATGTGGGTTATTTCCGTACCCGGGAGAAATAGCTTTACAAAAATTGGTTGTTTATTTATCCTTTATCCCTTGTGAAAATGAGAAAATTCTGCATTTTAGTGGAAAAAAATTGTGATATTCATTTTCACAGCCTAATTCTAATAAATTCTGCAAAAGACCCGTGGGGTCTAAATGCTCACTATACCCCTAGAAAAATTCCTTGAGGGGTGTTTCCAAAATGGGGTAACTTTGGGGGTTTCCACTGTTTTGGTCCCTCCAGGGCGTTGCAAACGCGACATCCCTGCTGTGGGTCCAATCAGCAGTTTATTACCAGATATGGGATATTTCCGTAATCGGGAGACATTGCTTTACAAATGTTTGGGTACATTTTCTTCGTTATTCCTTGTAAATATTAAAAATTTTAGTTTTTTCAGAAAAACAGTAGATTTTCATTTTTATAGACTAATTCCAATATATTTAGCGAAAAACCTGTGTGGTCAAAATGCGAACTATACCCCTAGATAAATTCCTTGAGAGGCGTAGTTTCCAAAATGGGGTCACTTTTGGGGGGTTTCCCCTGTTTTGGTCCCTCCAGGGCGTTGCAAATGCGACATGGCACCAAAAACCAAACCAGCAAAATCCGTGCTCCAAAGTCCAAATGGCACTCCTTCCCTTCTGAGCCCTGTTGTGGGTCCAATCAGCAGTTTATTACCACATATGGGGTATTGCCGTAATCGGGAGACATTGCTTTTCAAATGTTGGAGTGCATTTTCTTCGTGATTCCTTGTAAATATTAAAAATTTCTATGTTTTTTTCAGAAAAACAGTAGATTTTCATTTTTACAGACTAATTCCAATATATTTAGCGAAAAACCTGTGTGGTCAAAATACGAACTATACCCCTAGATAAATTCCGTGAGAGGTGTAGTTTACAAAATGGGGTGAATTTTGGGGTGTTTCCACTGTTTTGGCACCACAAGACCGCTTCAAACCTGACAAGGTGCCTAAAATATATTCTAAAAATAAGGAGGCCCAAAATCTACTGGGTGCTCCTTTGCTTCTGAGGCGTGTGATTCAGTCCATTAGCACACCAGGGCCACATGTGGGATATTTCTAAAAACTTCAGAATCTGGGCAATATAATATTGAGTTGCATTTCTCGGGTAAAACCTTCTGTGTTACAAAAAAAAATGTATTAGAAATGAATTTCGGCAAAAAAAATTAAATTTGTCAATTTCACCTCTACTTTGCTTTAATTCCTGTGAAATGCCTAAAGGGTTAAAACACTTTGTGAATGCTGATTCGAATACCCAGAGGGGTGCAGTTTTCAAAATAGGGTGACTTCTGGGGATTTTCTAATATATAAGGCCCTCAAAGTCACTTCAGAACTGAACTGGTCCCTGAAAAAATGGCCTTTTGAAATTTTCTTTAAAATATGAGAAATTGCTGCTAAAGTTCTAAGCCTTGTAACGTCCTAGAAAAAAGAACGTTCAAAAAATGGTGCAAACAAAGTACACATATGTGAAATGTTAACTAGTAACTATTTTGCATGGTATTACTATCTGTTTTACAAACAGATACGTTTAAATTTAGAAAAATGCTAATTTTTGCACATTTTTTCTAAATTTTGGTGTTTTTCAGAAATAAATACCAAAATTATTGACCAAATTTTTCCACTAACATAAAGTACAACATGTCACGAGAAAACAGTCTCAGAATCGCTTGGATAGGTAAAAGCATTCCGATGTTATTACCACATAAAGTAACACATGTCCGATTTGAAAAATCGGCTGCGTGCTGAAGGCCAAAAAAGGCTGGGTCCTGCAGGGGTTAAATACATGGAGGTGGTCATTGTTCCTCTAGGTAAAAATTGTTCTTATGCTATATGACATTAAATACAGTTTTGATAAATTTGGAATTCTTCTATATAATATGTATGATTAGTGGATAAGCAGATTAAAAAAAAAAACAATGAAAGACAAAATTCCACCATACAGAAATGTGTGTGTTATATTCTTGGAAATAAATAAAAGATTGGAGCATTTTTTACAACAAAGTAAGAATTTTCCAAGTCTGTCTTGTATGTTACAGGTCACGCCATTAAAATCATCTCGCGCAAAAAGACCATCTGGCACAATAGACTCTATAAACTTGGATGCTGTTCCTCGATCGGCTGCATGTTTAGATAATAGTGCTGCTAAACACAAACTTTCTGTCAAGCCAAAAAATCAGAGAGTGGCAAAGAAACACAGGGGGATGTCCCAGGTAATATACTTTAATCTAATATATACTGATAGATATAGCTAAATGAATGCATTTTAGATGTACGATCCTGCAAATCATTTGTTAGACATTAGTGTATATATATCAAGAAATTTATAATATATCAAGAGATTTAATATTAGATTTTTTTTTGTACTGTCGGCTTAATAATAACTTACTAAACGTCTCTATGTCTGTTTAACAATATGGAAAGTTTGATAATCAGGTGAATGTCAAGAGGAATTCTTCTGTACGTAAGGTTTCCAGTGAACACTTGATGACCTATCTTTAGGATAGGTCATCAATATGAAATTGGTGGGGGTCCAATCTACCGACACCCCCTATGATTAGCTGACTGATGGGGCCACAGCCTCTTCATCATTTACCAGGCACAGCACTGTCCATAGCAGCTGTGCTTGGAATTGCAGTCACTACAGAAGTGTACGGCGCTGTGCCTGGTAGACGATGAGGAGACTATGGTAACGAACGCCATGGCCCCATCAGTCAGATGATTGGTGTGTGTGAAGAAAGTCGGACCCCCACTGATCTAATATTGAGGGATAGGCCATCAATATGAAAGTCCTGAAGAACCCCTTTAAGCTGCCTAATCATATTAGATTGATGTTGATGGATCCTACTATTGTTGACTTGACCTAGAATTTGCTCATGGGGGGAAAACTAATTGACCATAATAGATTTTTTTTTATTTTTCTCCACAAGATAAGCAGCACCAGATGTGTCTGGCAGTGTCTTCCACTCTCTCGTCCATTAATGTTAATTGACACTTGCTCAATTTCTACATTAGGGCTTCTGACAGCTGACTTAAAATACGTGCCTCATACATGCTTTCTTTTTTTTTTTAAAGCTTTTACTTTTCTCTACAGGATTGTTACAGCATAGAAGACAATGAACAGGAAACTGGATTGAATGTGAATCGATCTCTTAACAAAGCCTTGTACCACTCAATGGATATTTCCAATCAGGATATAATTGTGACTAATTATTTTGAACGAAAAGCCCTTGGATTACAAATTTCTGAGCATGTTCAAGTGACCAGAGGACAATATGATGGGAAAAAAAATTGGGAAGAAAAAGAAGAGGAGCCAGTCACTTTTAAATCTGAAGAAAGTAGACAAATGGATAAAGAAAAGAAGTTAGAAGCAGATAAACGTAAAACAGAAGAGGAACAAAGAAGACAGGAAATCATTAAAAACATTGATTTAGAAAGGCTCCAGCATAAGATAAGAGCACAGAAAGAAAATGAAATGAAGGAACAGCGTAGACGCGAGGAAGAGAGAAAACTGCGAGCTGAACAAATTTTAAAAGAATTAGAAGAACACAGGAGGCAAGATGAGCATAGACGTCTCATACTAGCCGAGGAGCAGAAGAGCAGTGAGCTGGAGCAGCGGAAAGCACTGCAGCAAGCTGAAGAGCAGAAGAAGAATGAGATGGAGCAACACAAAGCTTTGCAGGATTCTGAAGAGCAAAAAAGAATAGAACTGGAGAAGCAAAAGGCTCTTCAGAAAGCAGAGGAACAGAAAATACATGAAATTGAGAAACAGAGAGCTCTGCAGGAAGCTGAGGAGCAGAGCAAACGCAAAATTGAGGAGCAGAGAATCCTTAAGATGGCAGAAGAACAGAAAAAGCGTGAACTTGAGCAACAGAAAGCACTTCAGATTGCAGAAGGAGAGAGAAAGTGTGAGGAGGAGCAGCAGAAAGCACTTAAGATTGCAGAAGAGCAAAGAAAGCATGAACAGGAACACCAGAAAGCACTCCAAATTGCACTCCAACAGAGAAAGTATGAAATGGAGCAACAAAAATCATTTCAGATAGAAGAAGAGCATAAAAGATGTGAACAGGAGCTGCAGAGGACTTTACAGAAAGCAGAACAGAAGAAACTAGAAGAGAAGAGGCATGACTTGGAGGATCAGCGAGCCCATAAGGCATCTGAGGAGCAGAAAAGGCTTGGAGTCGAAGACCAGAATGCTCTTCAACTAGCGGAGGACAATAAATTGCTTCATGAGGATGCTTTACAGAAAGGAGATGAAATGAATGAGGATGTTAAGAAGAATGTAGTAGACCCAAGGCATTTGTCTCAAGACCATGAAAACAGTATTATAGATAAACATCTACCGGAAAAGCCAAAAGCAGAAGAAGGACGTAAAGAAAATGATGTGGATATAAAACAGAAACAACAGAAGCAAATTGAACTCCAAAAGCAAGAAAGGTGTAACGAAGAATTGCGATGGCAGGAGGTGGACCAAAGGCAAAGACCATTTACGTTTAAGGTCACATCAGGTGAAAAACAAATTATATTTGAGAAAGTTAATTTATCTCCAGTTACATTAGTAAAAGAGCAACCAACATGCTCTGATACACCAGATCTTAAAGAAACTAAAGCTAGCAATAGTAACCATGCTCTCCCATCCTCCCAGTGCATTCCCCACACTGCAATTTTGGTTACAGGAGCGCAACTGTGCGGAACGGCTGTAAACCTTAATCAGATTAAAGACACAGCTTGTAAGACATTGCTGGGACTGACAGGAGAGAGGAAATTAGATATTGTCGAAACCAGAAATGAAAGAGATAATGGCAATACGAAATATATCAGCAGTAAAACAAAATACACTTCAGAGACATTAGAAAATCAATCCGTATTTGCAGAATGGGCCTCCATTAGGTCAAAAATCTTCAACAAATCTGAAAATGTTGCTGTGACTGAAAAGAACAAAAGTGGTGCTCAGGTATCTAGTGATGACTGGACAGGAAAGGGTGAATCCCATAACATCTTAAGAAAGACAATGTCAGCTAGTGCAAAATTCTCTATAACTCCAGCATGGCAGAAATTTCCAGAAACTGTGAAAACGGTTGAATTTAGTAGTGAGACTTCAGTAATGCAATCAAGTAAGGAATATATGGGAACAGTATTACCTGACAATGCAGCTCAGGGTAGGCCTACAGAAAGGGCACAGAGTGTCCAAGAAGTGGGGTCACATAAAGTGAAAAAGCAAGTTATGATTGAAGATGGTGCAGAAGGCTGTATATTTTCTAAAGATCTTCCATCCTTCTTGGTTCCTAACCCACCTCAGTCTCCTCGCCGTGTTCATTTAGAAGGACAAACTTCCCACAATGCACAAACGACCAACAGTATGAGAAAAACAGATAAATTATTACAAAGTACAGAGGAGAAAACAGCTCCATTTGGAGTCAAACTAAGAAGGACACATTATTCCTTGAGGTTTCATTCTGATCCTCAAAATGAACAGAAACGGAAAAAACGATATAGTGCAGGTGACAGCTTTGAAGGTATTCCTACTCCATTCACTGCAGGAGATGAAACTGAAATAAGGACTATATCCAACAAAGAATTTTCAGCATCCCCTACGAAGTTAAAGAAAGATAGCACTGTTAAAGTCTTGTTAGATACCTCAAACAATTCATCTGAAAACATACATTGTACACTTGTTTCTCCAATGATCCCAGGTACAAGTCCCCATCTGTCATCACCTAACAAAGACAGAATCGCTCCTAAGTCACCCGTAATCCCAAAGCCATCACTTGCTCCTAAACCACCCAGCCCAACTCCACCATCCTCTCCACTTTCTAAACTGAATAAAGACGATGAGAATGACCCACATGGGGAAAGATTGGACAAAACTGAACAAGGAAGGGTATGTAAGGACGTTATAGTGAGTGCTGCTTTGCCTTCTTTGAAACAAAGCGACAGTCTAGAGTATGATGGGACAGATAAAGCAAATTTTCCATCAATTCCTTGGAGGGAGAAGCCAGACAAAAGACCAGAGAAAACTGGTAGAGGTAAGTCAATCATATTTCAAATGCAAATCTTTACCTATATATTACAAGTACAAGATGAAAGATCTAATGCTGCACATCATTAAACAATAGCCAAGTGTCTCATAAGTGGTTTGAGTATTCATAACAGTGTGAATCATTCTGAACATGATTGAACTTTAACTCTAAGTTTAAGGGGTATTCTGATGACAGACATGTATGGCATATCCTTAAAAGTGGGTGGGGGTCCCATGATTCCCATTGTGCAGTCCCCTCGACAAAGGTAGAAGATACAGGGGAGAACCAGTCATGCATGCATATGGCTTTCTTTATTACAACCTGACAGTTGCAGAAACAGCCAAGCCAGCATAATACTGGGAAATTGCTGCAGTCTGCAAGAGAACTGCGATTTTAGAAAAAGTATCTTCCGGAATTAACCACAAACATAAAGCCAGACCTACACTAAGAGCTGTCCTTCCTTTTTCCTAGAAAGTGCTGGGAGTGCTGATAGGAGTGTCTCTTTTCTCCTTTTCCACTGTCCCCTCTTACAATACACTTGATTGATGTTCTTTAGCAAACGGATGACTCCACTTCCTTACGTGATGCCATTTAGATACGTGATGGGAATAGTAGGTTCCCATCACACTACTGGTGATACATTCTCTCCTGCAGAGCCAAAAGAACGGGTTTCAAGATGGTGCGGAAACAGAATTTATCGAATGAAAAGCACCAGAAAAGTGATGTAATGTGTTTTATTGAAAGGCATAAGAATTTGTCATTTTGTATCCTGATGTCATCATAGGCAATAGATTGTTACCCTACAAGCAAAACATAACATGTTGAGAACATCTGAAATGTATTTGAATAATCTTTTATTCACCACTGTTTTCTGGTGGACGCACACTTTTGAGTCACTGGCAACGTCGGTTGTGTAGTGGCAAGTAGAACCCTGGACCATCACGGTTCTACTGAGCCAAAACTTAGATCATAGAAACCAATAGTGATCGAAGTCCGGTTCAGTAGAACCATGGGGGGCTGGGTCTTGCAGCTTTAATATGGTTGTTGAAATGCAGTTATATTATCTCCATCTGAAACCTCACTCTGCTACCATCAACTGCGTAACCCAAGGCTTAGAACGTAATTATGTTTTCTATTTTCCTGTTCATGCCTGTACTATAGCACACAAAAATATAATAAAATGCCTTATCAGCAACTTTTTATTGCCCTTAGAATCTTTTGCAGTAGGTGCAATGAAGTTGGCTGTTATATTTTTCTATGATATAACATAGTGAACGTATATATGGCAAACCCTGTTAAGGAGTAATGGTCTCACGGCACCAGAACTACATAAAACTCAAACAAAGCAACAGTATAGTTCTAGAGCTAGGTCTATATTGTTGGTTTGTTAGTTATTTGATGTAACGTAGCTGATTATTTTTCAGACACATTTCCGCTAAGATTAACCTTCAACCTGTCTAGTGAATCTGGCAGATACTTCGCTCTTTATTACACTCAGAGTTGTCGACGTTGATAGCTATAGAGATTTGCAGAGTATAATCCATAACCCATTTATGTAATCAGTTACCTATTTTACACAGCTTGTAAATTATAATACAATGACGGCTATTGGCATTAAATAAAATAAATCAGGAGTATTGAGGGTAGAGATTATTCCCCTTTTCCTGTTTAAGGGCTCATTCAGACGAGCGTGTGACAGCCGTTAAAACAACGGCCGTCACACGGACACATGTATTTCAATGGGGCTGTTCACACAACCGTTGTATAAACGGAGCTTGTTACATAGTTACATAGTTACATAGTTAGTACGGCTGAAAAAAAGACACATGTCCATCAAGTTCAACCAAGGGAAGGGAAAAGGGAAGGAAAAATTTCTACACATAGGAGCTAATATTTTTTTGTTCTAGGAAATTATCTAACCCTTTTTTAAAGCCATCTACTGTCCCTGCTGTGACCAGCTCCTGCGGTAGGCTATTCCATAAATTCACAGTTCTCACTGTAAAGAAGCCTTGTCGCCTCTGCAGCTTGAACCTTTTTTTCTCCAGACGGAGGGAGTGCCCCCTTGTTTTTTGAGGGGGTTTTACAAGGAACAGGATTTCACCATATTTTTTGTATGTGCCATTAATATATTTATACAAGTTAATCATGTCCCCCCTTAGTCGTCTTTTTTCAAGGCTAAATAGGTTTAATTCTTTCAATCTTTCCTCATAACTTAAATTCTCCATGCCCCTTATTAGCTTCGTTGCTCTTCTTTGTATTTTTTCCAACTCCAGGGCATCCTTTCTATGAACTGGAGCCCAGAACTGGACTGCATATTCTAGATGAGGCCTCACTAATGCTTTGTAAAGTGGCATTATTACATCCCTGTCCCGCGAGTCCATGCCTCTTTTAATACACGACAATATCCTGCTGGCCTTTGACGCAGCTGATTGACACTGCATGCTGTTATTGAGTTTATGATTTACAAGTACACCCAGATCCTTCTCAACAAGTGAATCCGCCAGTGTAGCGCCCCCTAGGACATATGATGCATGCAGGTTGTTGGTACCAAGATGCATAACTTTACATTTATCTACATTAAACTTCATTTGCCAAGTGGACGCCCAAACACTTAGTTTGTTTAAATCTGCCTGTAATTCATGAACATCTTCCATAGTCTGAACTATATTACATAGCTTGGTGTCATCTGCAAAAATAGAAATAGTGCTATTAATCCCTTCCTCTATATCATTAATAAATAAGTTGAATAATAGTGGTCCCAGCACTGAACCCTGGGGTACACCACTTATAACCGGGGACCATTCAGAGAAGGAATCATTGACCACAACCCTCTGGATACGGTCCTTGAGCCAATTCTCAATCCAATTACAAACTATATTTTCTAAACCTATAGTCCTTAATTTACCCATTAGGCGTCTATGGGGGACAGTGTCAAATGCCTTTGCAAAGTCCAAAAACACTAAATCCACAGCGGCCCCTCTGTCTAGACTTCTGCTCACCTCTTCATAAAAACAGATTAGGTTAGTTTGACAACTTCTGTCCTTAGTAAAACCGTGCTGGCTGTCACTTATAATGCTATTTATTGTCACATAATCCTGTATATAGTCCCTCAATAGCCCCTCAAACATTTTCCCCACGATGGATGTTAAGCTTACTGGTCTATAATTACCCGGGGAAGACCTAGAGCCCTTTTTGAAAATAGGCACCACATTTGCCCTGCGCCAGTCCCTTGGCACTATACCAGTCACTAGAGATTCTCTGAATATTATGAAAAGGGGGACAGAAATAACTGAACTAAGCTCTTTAAGAATTCTAGGGTGTAACCCATCTGGTCCCGGAGCCTTGTGCACATTTATTTTATTTAATTTAGCTTGGACCATCTCTACATTCATCCAATTCAGTATATCAACTGATATATTAACAGCACTGGCACCGGCTACATCAGCTGCTCTTTCTTCTGTTGTATATACAGAGCGGAAGAACCCATTTAGTAACTCTGCCTTCTCTTGATCCCCTGTGATCAACTCCCCATTACCATTATCTAGGGGTCCTACATGTTCAGACCTTGGCTTTTTTGCATTTATATGCTTGAAGAATTTTTTAGGATTTGTTTTACTATCCTTGGCCACCTGCCTTTCATTTTGTATTTTTGCTAATTTTATTACATTTTTACAGATTTTATTAAGCTCTTTATATTTTACAAAGGCTACAGATGTACCCTCAGATTTGTATTTTTTAAATGCCCTTTTTTTGTCATGTATTGCCCCTTTCACTGAAGGTGTAAGCCATGTGGGGTTTAATTTGAGTCGTTTATACTTATTACCTGTAGGAATAAATTTTGCACTATAATAACTCAAAGTAGATTTGAAAATCTCCCATTTATCATTTGTTCCATTATTTGACATTAGTTCTTCCCAGTCTATATCCTGAATTGCAGCCCTCATCCTGGGGAAATTGGCTTTCTTAAAATTAAATGTTTTTGCCCTCCCAGCCTGCGTTTGTTTTTTACAGTATAGGTAAAATGTAACTATATTATGATCACTGTTACCGAGGTTTTCACGAACATTGACATTCCCAACAAGATCTGCATTATTAGAAATTACCAGATCCAACAGAGCTTCACCTCTAGTCGGGTCTTCCACAAACTGGCCCATAAAATTTTCCTGCAATAGGTTGAGGAAATGTCTCCCCTTTGCAGTTGAAGCCGAACCATGACACCAATTAATATCCCGGAAATTAAAATCTCCCATTATCACTACAGTACCCGCCTGTGCAGCCCGCTCCATCTGTTTATATATCTGACCTTCCATCTCCTCAGTTATATTGGGGGGTCTATAGATTACACCAAAAGTAATTTTTTCAGTGTTTACCTCCCTTTCTAGTTCCACCCACAAGGTTTCAACCTCCTCACAGTCTTGACCCACTATTGTCTCTTTCACACTCGCCTTCATATCACTTCTCACATACAGACATACACCACCACCTTTCCTATTTGTCCTGTCTTTACGAAAAAGTGTAAAACCCTGTAGATTTACAGCCCAGTCATGTGAAGAGTCCAGCCATGTTTCAGCAACACCAACTATATCTATATTTTCTTCCAGTATCAAGGCCTCCAGCTCCCCCATTTTGCTTGCTAGACTTCTGGCATTTGTGAACATACACTTTAACTTGCCTGTCAGTTTTTCACTTTTATTATCAGAAATGTGATTTGACATTAATCGGTCCTTTTTATTTACACTGATGTTTTGTAACGAAAGGATCTCCTTATCTTGTTGTCTAGTCCTCTCCCCACATTCTGTTTCTCCCCCCACCAATATAGTCTGACCCCTCTCTAACCTGGCTACCCCTTTTTTTTCTACATTGACCTCCCTCCTCAGCCCTAGTTTAAATACTCCGCCACCCCAGCTAGAATTCTCTCCCCCAGCACAGCGGACCCCCTTCCATTTAGGTGCAAATCATCTGCAGAATACAGTTTGTACCCCAATGAAAAGTCAGCCCAGTGCTCTAGGAACCCAAATCCTTCTCCTCTACACCAAGACTTCAGCCATGCATTTAACTCCCTAAGCTCCCGCTGTCTTTTCCTGTGAAGGGTCCGTGCAAAAATAGGACATGACCTATTTTCTTTCATTTTCAGGCATCCCTTCATAGACTCTAATCTATGGGGGATCCGTGATAACGTGTCCCGAACAGGTGCACCTCAGTCGTGAAACACCTTAGGAGCATGTATCGCTACCTAAAGTGAATCTGTTTACCATATGATAAAACACGTTCCCTTCATCTCTAATAGAATCATGAAAGTTTTATAATGTAGAGACAAAAATGCATCAAGATCCTTCAGAATTGTGATATCTATCTATCTCTCGCTCTCATATCTATCTATCTATCTCATATCTATCTCTCTCATATCTATCTATCTCTCATACGTATCTATCTAATCTATCTATCAATCAATTCAATTTAATTCAAAGAAGCTTGATTAGCAGGACCAAATACACATTAGCATTGCCAAAGCAAGTAAGAAGTAAGGGAATGAGGTATAGGGACTAATGGATTGGGGGATAGGGACACATCTAGGGTTGGGATTATACAAGTCCATGGCATATCATGTCTCTCTCAGTCTATGGCATGCGGTGACATATTGTTCCGCTGTGCCCACTGTGTTTTCCTCTTTACCCAGCAGGATGTATAGTTTCTCTTCCTCTTCCATGGAGCTGAAGTCCGATAAGAGATCAGAGAGTCTCCTGAATTGAGTGTCCCTCACTGCTGAGTATTTGGAGCAGTGTAGCAGGAAGTGGACCTCATCCTCCACGGCCTCCTGGCCGCACTGTTGGCACAGTCGGCTCTCCCTGGGCTTGTAGGTTTGTCTGTGGCGCCCGGATTCGATGAGCAGGTTGTGGGCTCTCAGTCTGTAGCGGCTCAGGATCTGTCTGTCTCTGGGGTTGGGCAGTTTCTCCAGATATGGTGCCAGTTTATATTCTCTCTGTAGACTCCGGTATATTGTCAGTTTCTGGGATGTCTTTATGTCGTTCCTCCAGTCACTGATATACTCCTCTTGGCCCTCGTTTATTGTCTTCTTTATTTTGGCTTTTGTGAGGCCGCACTGAGTGACATTTTCTTCAAGCCAGGTCAGGGTGAAATGTTCGGGGGGGGGGCCTGGTTTACCTGGGACCCCTTGGTGTAGAAAGGCTTTATGGTGATAGGAACTTTGCCTGCTGCTATGTAGATGGGCCCAGAATGATAGCGCCCTCTTCTGGATTGTGAGGTGTAGTGGGAATCTTCCCAGTTTGGCTCGACAGGCACTATTTGCGGTATTCCGATGGACTTGGAGAAGATGTTTGCAGAATTCTAGGTGGAAAATTTATGTTGGACTGGAATCCCACCTTGACCAGTCTGGGTATGTGTCCGGACCCCAGACTTCACTGGCATGCAAGAGTATTGGGGAGATGATGGAGTCAAAGAATTTAAGCCAGACCGTCACTGGTGGTTTGAGGTGATAGAGTTTTGTTCTGATGGCATAGAAGGTTTTGCACGCCTTGTCTTTCAGCATCTCAATGGCTTGTTTAAAGCTTCCTGATTGGTTGATTTCTAGGCCTAGGTAGGTGTACCTGTCAGTCACTGTAAGTGTGGCGTTATTTAGTGTAATAGTCGGGTTCCTGGGGGATTTTGAGTTACTCCTCTGGAACACCATGATGTTGGTTTTCTTTGCGTTGATGGGTAGGGCCCACGTGGAGCTGAATTTTTCTAGGATTTGCAGGTTGTCTTGGAGACCTTTCTCTGTTGGTGATAGCAGCAGAAGGTCATCTGCATACAACAGAAATGTCCCCTGGGTGTCATGGAAGGTGAGACCTGGTGCTGTGGAGGATTCCAGAGCTGTGACCAGTTCATTGACGTAGATGTTGAAGAGCGTTGGACTGAGGCTGCAACCTTGTCTAACTCCTCGGCTCTGCTGGATATCAGCCGTTCTTCTCCCGTTCACCTTCACGCTGCATCTATTCTCTGTGTAGGAGCTTCTGATGATGTCATAGGTTTTACCTCCTATTCTGCTCTCCAGCAGTTTCAGGAATAGGCCCGGGTGCCACACTGAGTCGAAGGCCTTATTAAAGTCCACAAAACAGGCGTATATCTTCCCATGCTTTGTATTGTGGACGTGGCTCTTAATGAGGCTGCGCAGGGTGTAGATGTGGTCAGTGGTGCGGTGGTTTGGCATGAACCCAGCTTGGCTTTGGTTGAGGACATTATGCTGGGTGAGGAAGCTGACGATTCTCTTATTCAGGATGCTGTTGA
Organism: Rhinoderma darwinii; assembly: GCF_050947455.1. Classification (NCBI taxonomy): domain Eukaryota; kingdom Metazoa; phylum Chordata; class Amphibia; order Anura; family Rhinodermatidae; genus Rhinoderma; species Rhinoderma darwinii. Next base: position 78,162,080 of record NC_134687.1, read on the forward strand.
ACAGTTTCTCCAGGTTGCTGCTGACACATATCCCTCGGTAGTTGGCTGGGTCGTGCCTGTCCCCACTCTTGTGGATTGGTGTTATAAGTCCTTGGTTCCAGATTTGAGGGAAGTAGCCGGCACACAGCACCATATTGAATCGTTTTACTATTGCGGCCTGTATTTCTGGCGGGCTGTGTTTTATCATTTCTGGTGAGATTCTGTCTAGGCCGCTGGATTTTTTACACCTTATGTCTGAGGTTCTCTCTGTTACTTCTTGCAGTGTTATTGGTGTATCCACGGGGTTTTGAGAATCTTTAAGTGTTTCCTCCATCGCCTTCAATTTTGATATTATTTGTTTTTGTTCTTGGCTTTGTTCTTCTTTCGGGATATCTTTGTAGAGGTCCCTGAAATATTGGAGCCAGATGTTGCCATTTTGTATATGAAGGTTGTTTTTCTTGCAATTTTAGCTCATGTGTTTCCATAATTCCCAGAATGAGTTGTCATGGAGGGCATCTTGGAGTTGGATAAGTTTAGTGGAGATGTAACTTTGTTTTTTCTTTCAGAGGATGGTCTTGTATTGCCTCTGTATGTTGCTGTAGGCCTCCTTCAGACCGGTGTTGTTTGGGTCTCGGTGCTTCTTATTTGAGGCAGTTCTTAGGGTCTTCCGTACTTCTTTGCACTCATGGTCAAACCAACCGTTAGGATGTATTTCTTGTGGCCTCTTGTAGTCACATCTTTTCAGGTCAGATATCTCATATCTATCTCTCGCTCTCATATCTATCTATCTATCTATCTATCAAAAACGAAAAGTCCAGCAGCACCGGATTAAAGATGTGGGTGCAAGCCCTTGGGAGCAGACCAAGTTCCCAGCTATACAGAAATCCAAAAAACAGGCAGCACACCATAGTTTAAAGTGAAAAAAGAGGGTATTTTATTGCCCCATGTGCGACGTTTCAGCTCTATCCACTAGAGCCTTTCTCAAGCAAGCTTGAGAAAGGCTCTAGTGGATAGAGCTGAAACGTCCGACATGGGGCAATAAAGTACCCTCTTTTTTCACTTTAAACTACGGTGTGCTGCCTGTTTTTTGGATTTCTTTCTATCTATCTATCTCATATCTATCTATCTTCTCATATCTATCTCCTATATATCATCTATCTATCTATCTATCTCATATCTATCTCTCGCTCTCATATCCATCTATCTATCATATCTATCTATCTATCTCATATCTATCTCTTGTTCTCATATCTATCTCATATCTATCGTCTCATATCTATCTATCTCATATTTATCATCTATCTATCTATATATCTCATATCTATCTCATATCTATCTCTCGCTCTCATATCTATCTATCGTCTCATATCTATCTCTCTCATATCTATCATCTATCCATCTATCTATCTATCTATCTCATATCTATCTATCTTCAATTTAGTGCCTTCTTTTTATGCATGAGAACGTCTTACATATGTTGTAGGTTTTTAATAGGCAACCTTTTCTAGTACTTTGTCGCATTAAACAGGTGCTTCATATAAGAAAGTGTATTTTAGGAGCACTCAAATACATTAACATTGGTCCAATAGTTGAGAGCTTTTTTAATTGAAGCCATAAAAAAGTCCAGATTAAGCAGTAATTTAGGAAAAAAGTTTCTCTAGTCTTGTAGTGAGATATGCTGGAATGTTTATGTATACAGTAAGTAATAAACATGAAGATGTGTGGTCTCACTTGAGAAATAACCACACACAATTTAGGTTAGTCAACTATACTTATGTCGGTTGTATCTCTGCTTAGTTCTGTGTCCTAAAAGTAGGTCGATTTCTGGTTCTAAAACAATTGACAGCTCACATTTATGTTAAAGACTTTGCACTAAATACATGACTCAAATGCTGAATATAGTGTACAAGGATCAACCCTAGCAGATCAAATGAGAATCCATCCTCTTAGCTATTAGGAGGTTGAGGTAGGTAAAGTAATCTTTGTTTCTATCAAAATATGTATTGAAGTCAGTATCATTTGTTCTTACAGACAGACCCATCCTTCAGAGTCGGCATTCATTAGATGGCACAAGACTGATGGAGAAAGTTGAATCGGCTCAACCACTCTGGATCACACTTGCTTTACAGAAACAAAAAGGATTCCGTGAACAGCACGCATCCAGGGAGGAGAGGCGACAAGCTAGAGAAGCCAAGCAATCTGACAAATTATCAAAAGAAAATGTAAATTGATTTAATATGGCATAAATTAATTAACTTCCTATATCATATGTTTAAGGGTTTGTGATTTTTTTTTCTAGAAATAGCACCACTCTGTCCTTGGGCTGTGTCTGGTGTTGCAGCTTAGCCCCATTTACGCCAATGACAGAACCTATAGGACATGAGTGGCGCAGTTTCTGGAATAATACAGGCCAGGACCAATGTTCCCTCTAAGTCTTGGCAGATCCTGAGCGGGGCAGTTAGGGAGCAGGGCGACTCTCCATCAACGGTGGGCGATCTGATGACCAAATGTAATACCCCCAGTATGCGCTAAAATAGCGACTAAATAAGAGCGTAAGAAAACTTATTTTAAATTAGTTTTAATTACTTTTTTAAATACTATAATATTACAAGTCCACCAGTTAAATAGACCGTTATAAACACCAATTATAGGCATCAATGAAAGAATCCTTCATTACACCACTGCCCCTATAGATAGAGCCACACAGACCCCCTGTAGATAGCGCCACATGGACCCCCCCTGAAGATAGCCACACAGACCCCCTGTAAATAGCGCCACACAGACCCATGTTGATACTGTATATACTGCCACACAGACCCCCCTTGTATATACTGACACACAGACCCCGTATATACTGCCACAAAGACCCCCATATATACTGCCACACAGACTCCCTTGTATATACTGACACACACAGCCCCCCTTGTAGATAGCCACACAGTCCCCCCCTTGTAGACACACACAGCCCCCCTTCTAGATAGCGCCCCCCATTCACTTGTAAGTAGCGCCACACAGCCTCCCCCCTTCCCTTGTTCTTAGTGCAAACAGAGCGGAGAGCGGTAGCCTACCGCTACAACTCTCCGCTTTGCCTGACACGACTCACTGTCAGGAGGAGGAGGAGGTGGTCATGCGGCGAAGATCGGATCACTTTTGTGTGGGGTCAGTGACGGCACAGGTTTGGACCAGTTTAGTCACCTGACCTCATGTCAGGTGACTGGATTGGTCCACACCCGGCACCGACCTCACGTGTCATCGGACGGCCCACATGCTGTCTCTGATACTCTGAGCTATCTCCTCCCTTTCTCACCTTCTGGGAGTTCTCATTGGGTGGCCGCTCCGTGAAGGTGAGTGAGGGAGGAGATTGAGAAACTTCCGCCCGCCGCGCTGACAGTGCGCTGGCTTTAACCCCTTAATGACCAGCCTATTTTGGACCTTAATGACCAAGCTATTTTTTACGTTTTTCAATCGTCGCATTCCAAGAGCTATAACTCTTTCATTTTTGCGTCGACATAGCTGTATAAGGTCTTGTTTTTTGCGGGACAAGTTGTATTTTTTAATAGCACCATTTTTAGGTACATATTATTTATTGATTAACTTATATTAACTTTTTTTTCGGGGGGAATAGAAAAAAATCTGAAATTTCGCCACTCTTTTTTGCGTCCTAAATCTACGCCGTTTACCGTGTGGTATAAATAACACAATGACTTTATTCAGCGGGTTGTTACGATTGTAACGATACCAAATTTGTATAGATTTTGTATGTTTTACTACTTTTACACAGTAAAAACGCTTTTTTTTCTAAATTATTTGTTTTTGTGTCTCCATATTTGAAGAGCCGTAACGTTTTTATTTTTTCGCCGATACGGTTGTGTGAGGGCTTTTTTTTTGCGGGACGACTTGTAGTTTTTATTGGTACCATTTTGGAGTAGATGCGACTTTTTGATCACTTTTTATCACATTTTTTTAAAGTCAGTATTCACAGAAAAAAGCAATTTTTCCATAGTTTTTTATTAATTTTTTTACGGCGTTCACCGTGCGGGTTAAATAATGTAATAGATTTATAGTCGGGGTCGTTACGGACGCGGTGATACTGAATATGTGTAACTTTTTAACTTTATTTTGTTTTTTTAATAGTAAAGCATTTTGTAAGGGGAAAAGCTGGGTTTTTCATTTTTTTCACATTTTTTTTTAAATTAACTTTATTAAACTTTTTTTTAACTTTTTTACTAGTCCCATTAGGGGACTATAATATGCGATTCTGCGATCGCATTTATAATACACTGCAATACTTTTGTATTGCAGTGTATTATGCCTGTCCGTTTAAAACGGACAGGCATCTGCTAGGTCATGCCTCCGGCATGATCTAGCAGGCATACACTACGGGCAGACCTGGGGGCCTTTATTAGGCCCCCGGCTGCCATCGCAGACACAGACACTCGGCGATCGTATCTCCGGGTGTCGGTGGGGGAGAGACGGAGCTCCCTTCCTCTCTCCAAAACCACTCAGATGCGGTGCTCGCTATTGAGCACTGCATCTGAGGGGTTAAACGTGTGAGATCGATATTAATATCGATCTCACACGGCAGAGCAGGGACGCTCCCAGCCCTCAGCTGCCTCTAGCAGCTGAGAGCAGGGAGATCTGACAGTTCCCTGCTCTGTTTACTTATTCCGATGCCGCGACGTAAAAAGTCTATGGCATCGGAATAAGGCCCGTTAGTGACCGACGTAGAAACACGATGGGCCGGTCATAAAACGGGTTAAAGTTCAGGGAGCGGGGGGGCCGTGAAAGGTGTGCGGCCGCGCACCTTATAGGGAACATTGGCCCGGATTGGTCCTCCAGAGCAACCACTCTCTACTCTGGCCAAGAGATGGAGGATTCTAAACAGAAGGCTCCCCCTCTATTAACTTGGAATTCCCTAATAGGGTACAGAGCCTAAAAAAAAACCATTAAAAAACAAAAATAAAAACGGAAAAGTTGTGAGTGCTTATGTTACACCAATTTGGTATGAAACTACTAAGTAAGGAACTAGTTATAGTTCTTTCTTACCCACACCACTTCTCTTTTATTTGTGCGTACTCAAATTTGTTACTTTTGGCCCTTGGGGTAATCCTAGTCTCCACTTCATCGCCCCCCCCCTTTCCGTTCCTCCTTCATAGGTTCTATCTTTCCTTCCCTCTTTTTTCCTTCCCTGCACACATCAGCTGAAACATCATCACATTGCTGCATTATCTCCTAAACGGCAATCATTCATTCTATATTTTGGTAAAGACGTCCCCTTCAAAGTATCTACTGCTCAATAAACTTACCAGAATTTGAGCCCCCAGACAGCTCCCTGTTGGGCGCTCCACACTCACTTGAGAATTACTATGGGAGTCCTGCCCTGCACTGTCTATTCCCTGGAGGCTCTACACTGGTGGACTACTAAGTCTTTTTCAATGTAGCTACCATGAAAATGAAAAACCATCTCTGGACACTTGTCTTCTTCCTCTCTACCTTCCTTAAACCTCCCTCCCCCTTTATTTTTTCTGTTTTGTCGTGAATGTCCACAGTTTGTTAAAAATGAAAATATTGAACAATCCTTTTTATCTTTTCCTATTGCTGCAGCCCCATGGCTGTTCGATCAGATCCCGCCATCTGCGAGATCTCATTCCCTTATCGGTCCTACTCTTCGAGTTGCGACACTTGTATTCAAGCATTTCCTTATCTCACATTCCCCGTCACCGTTGTACCCCATATTGGACAATCCCTCTAATTTCAGCCGGGTTGCGAGCCTGGTCCTTTCACTCACCAACGCCTCGCTAGCGAGACTCAGGCCCGTCATTACATCATTAACGACAGCTGGAAGACGTCATCTCAACTAACTGATAGTGCAGACCTGGGACACCTCCCGTTCTGGCAGGCTTCCCAATTACGTCACTTTCTTTTATCTCTCTCCCCCACAACCGAATTTTCCCGTTCGTTAACTGCCTTTGAAACTATATGCACAACGTCGGGTCATCATCGCCACACCCTTTCGGTTATGCATAGTTAGTTAAATTCCCAAATGGCAGACTCGCATCCACCTTATTTGGCTAAATGGGCGACTGATCTTGACATAACTATTACAGCGGATGTACGTACTCGGTTGTATACCATGACTCATCAATCTTCTATATCGAGTAGAATTCAGGAAGCAGGATTTAAGATCCTGACGAGATGGTACAGGGTACCCTCTAGACTTCACAAATTTTACCCTGGGGTGTCCCCCTTGTGTTGGAGAGTGGTGTATGGTTGGGTGATCTTGTGCATACCATTTGGGACTGTCAGTGATTAACTGCCTTCTGGGGTAAGGTTTGGAGTGTAGCTTATAGGTTCACTGACTATACACTGCCCAGATCCCCAGGCTTCTTCCTGCTTCATCTGTGTGACATCCTGATCTTCACATACAAGAAGTCAATAGTGCGATATCTGATCAACACGGCTCGTACTTGCATTCCGGCTATGTGGAAACAGGTCGAGCCACCCACGATGCGCCTTTGGTTTCAGAAGATCGAGGAAGTGAAACGTATGGAGGAGCTTACGGCTTCCTTACAGGACACTGATAAGTTTATGCGCTCTTGGTCAACCTGGGTAAGCTTTGAGAATTCTTCGGAGTATATCGCTATGTTGTCCTAATAGTCTCTGTAGCTATGTATACTTATATTTCTTATGAGACGTTCGCTTATGGGATGGACGCTGAGGATACATCCCCCTTATACCCCTCTTCCCTTCCCCTTTCTGGTTCTTTCCTCCCCCTCGTATTCTTCTTCACGGTCTTATCTTTCTAACATTCCTTACGGGTGATCTCGGTTATATCAGCATAGTTGCACTTTTAGGCTGCTATGGGTCACCATTGGTCCTGCCTTCGATGGTTTTGTTTTTTTTCTGTGCTCACATGTTACAATTGTATATCATCGAGTCGGGATATGTTGTATGTTTCTGACGCAAACTTGTGATTAAAAAAAAATAAAAAAAAAACATTTGCAATAGATACGTGTTGGTAAAAAAAAAAGAAAACCCTATATAATGTCTAAACAAACCAATTAACTTCAGAAGTCACATAATTAGTTGAATAAGGTCCCCGTGTGTAATCAAAGCGTCACATGATCTGTCACATGATGTGAGTATAAATACACCTCTTCTGAAAGGCCCCTGAGTCTACATCACTAAGCAAGCAACATGAAGACCAAGAAGGTCTCCAACTAGGTCAGAGGCAAAGTTGTGGAGAGGTATAGATCAGGGTTAGGTTATAAAAAAAATATCCCAAACTTTGAACGAAGAACCATGTAATCTATTATGAAAAAAAATGAAAAAAATACAGCACAACTTCAAACCTGATAAGAGAAGGCTGCCCAACAAAACTCACAGACCAGGCAAGGAGGTCATTATTCAGAGACTCAACAAAGACACCAACGATAGCACTGAAGGAACTCCAAAGATCAGCAGCGGAACTGGAAGTATCTGTCCATAAGACTACTATAAACCGTACAGATGGGGCTTTATGGAAAGTGGCCAGAAAAAAATCTATTGCTTAAAAATCCCCAGAAGAAAACATGTTTGAGTTCACCAATCAGCATGTTGGGATCTGTCCAAGTCTCATCTGGCTAAACAAGGTTCTCTTGTGAGATCAGACTAAAACTTTACTTTTGCCCATCATGGGAAACGCTATGTGTGGTGCAAACCCAACACTTCCCATCCCCTCAAGAACACCATTCCCACAGTAAAGCATGGTGGTGGCAGCGTCATGCTGTGGAGATGCTTTTCATCGGCAGGGACTAGAAAACTGGTCAGGATTGAAATAAAGATGGATTGCAGGGAAATTCTTGAGGAAAACCTGCTTCAGTCTGCCAGAGATTTGAGACCAGGACAGAAGTTCACCTTCCAGAAGGACAATGACCCTAAACATACTGCTAAAGCTACACTGGAGTGGTGTAAGGGGAAACATTTAAATGTCTTGGAACAGCTGAGTCAAAGCCCAGACCTCAATCCAATTGAGAATCTGTGGCATGACTTGAAGACGCTGTATACCGACACAACCCATCTAACTCAAAGGAGTTGGAGCAGTTTTGTCTGAAAGAATGGGCAAAAATACCAGTGTCTAGATGTTCTAAGCCAATAGAGACCTTCCCCAAGAGACTTGTATCTGTAATTGTAGCAAAGGGTGGCTACAGAAAGCATTGACTTTCAAGAGGGTGAATACTTATGCACATTACAGTCGTCTGTTTTTTGTCTTATTATTTGTGTAACAGTAAAAAATATTTTGCCCCTTCAAAATGGTAGGCACGTTATGTAAATCAAATGGCACAAACCCCCCGAAAATCCTGTTTAATTCAAGGTTGTAATTCAACAAATGTACGGGGGGCAAGGAAGGCATGTGAATACTTTCGCATGGCACTATATAGGAAAATGGGTTTTCTAAATTGCACAACTCCTTCAAAAGAGCATCATTTTATAAATGAAAGCTAGACCATCATAACAGTGGCTCCTATGCCTATTTCTATTGTGAATGAATGGAGAAGAGCCATAAAATCATAAAAGTACATTATATTTTTTGGGGTAAAACTATAAATAATTATCGAAAAAAGAAAAAAAGAAAAAGATCCAGGAATATAGCTAAGCACTCTTGGGTTCAATAAGAATAAAAAATTATTTTATTTTTTGAATCCAGATAATACCGGCAAAGTTAAATTTATACATAAATACACAAGTAACAATTTAAAAAGAGAATTCTCCTGGCCAGGAAAGAGAACATACAATAAACCTTCAGAACATAGGTGATATTGCCTGATGGATATACAGCACGATGTACACGCGTTAAACAATTTTACAAAGAGATTTCAAAATGAGAAACCGCTGGGCTATGTTCACACTTGCGGTTTCCAAACATATATGTAATTTGTATCACAATATTGCCAAAGTACCTATTTGGAGTAGCTGGTAATGATATTAATAAAGAGACTTTTTTTATATGCATATAATATGACTTGACTCTCAAAATAGACAAATAGCCTCAAGAATTAGAGGAATGTGGTTATAAGCGTGCTTTTTTCTCTCATCAAGTGGATCAACAAAACCAATTCAAATCTTATGATAATAGGAAGTCTTTTTACAGATCCTAGGGTCAATGTATAGCCCTCAAGCAGTTGGGCTTAGAAGCAAGATATAAGCTTAAATGGATTTTTACCTTCGCCTCCGAAGTCCAGTAAGTGCCGGGAAGACCATGCGGGGAGGTAATTGACTCCGGGGTGAGGAATGGCAGGTCTCCTCAAGAGGGAAGTTCACCTGTGTGGCCACACATTTGGTTTCAAAGCATCCACGTCTCCACCATTGCTTCCCTTGGCGCTTTCCTCTATTGATCCATGCAGGCAACAACCACTGTACTCACGGAGGTAGGGGCCCAGCAATGCATTGCTGGGCCCCTACCTCCGTGAGTACAGTGGTTGTTGCCTGCATGGATCAATAGAGGAAAGCGCCAAGGGAAGCAATGGTGGAGACGTGGATGCTTTGAAACCAAATGTGTGGCCACACAGGTGAACTTCCCTCTTGAGGAGACCTGCCATTCCTCACCCCGGAGTCAATTACCTCCCCGCATGGTCTTCCCGGCACTTACTGGACTTCGGAGGCGAAGGTAAAAATCCATTTAAGCTTATATCTTGCTTCTAAGCCCAACTGCTTGAGGGCTATACATTGACCCTAGGATCTGTAAAAAGACTTCCTATTATCATAAGATTTGAATTGGTTTTGTTGATCCACTTGATGAGAGAAAAAAGCACGCTTATAACCACATTCCTCTAATTCTTGAGGCTATTTGTCTATTTTGAGAGTCAAGTCATATTATATGCATATAAAAAAAGTCTCTTTATTAATATCATTACCAGCTACTCCAAATAGGTACTTTGGCAATATTGTGATACAAATTACATATATGTTTGGAAACCGCAAGTGTGAACATAGCCCAGCGGTTTCTCATTTTGAAATCTCTTTGTAAAATTGTTTAACGCGTGTACATCGTGCTGTATATCCATCAGGCAATATCACCTATGTTCTGAAGGTTTATTGTATGTTCTCTTTCCTGGCCAGGAGAATTCTCTTTTTAAATTGTTACTTGTGTATTTATGTATAAATTTAACTTTGCCGGTATTATCTGGATTCAAAAAATAAAATAATTTTTTATTCTTATTGAACCCAAGAGTGCTTAGCTATATTCCTGGATCTTTTTCTTTTTTTCTTTTTTCATTAATCTATATCAGGAATGGCACCGTGCTATATTATATTGCAATTTTGGGTTTGTTAGGTATGGTTTGCAATAACCACATCTTTTTTTCTTTATAAATAATTATCACTTATGTTCCCAAATATTGTTTTTTAGACATCCGTTGTCCAAGCAGGAGAATATAGAAGCAGATCCGGCTCACTGCAGAAGCCATTACCCCAGGAAGAGAAGAAATGTGATGAAAAGAGAACAGTGGTGACTAGACTCCAGCGCAGGGAACAGCTACAAAAATCCAACACTCTTCCAACATCTGTCACAGGTATACATCATGGAAGTTAAACTGGCTGCTATGTTCAATTGGTTTAAAAGACAAACACTCTTCTATATTCACCTATACTACACAGTAGAGGTGCACAAATTATTGTAGCTATACCAATCTGTGCGGCAATCAGATTTTTTTCAGTGGCCAGGCAATAAGAACTTCCATAGACATCAATAGAAAAACATTCAAAAAGTTAGGTGCCAGTTGCAAAGTGGTTAATTGGCATCTGGGATTTGTCAAGTGTAAATATACTTCATGATGAAAGAAATACAGAGGCCTAAAAGATAACTCAACCCTAGAATAAAGTATAAGAAAGAATAAACGGCTTCTTGAACATGATTGGTTTACGAGACATGAATACTGTAAACCCCTATATTCAACACATTAAATGTTCCACCATAGCAAAAATTTGCCATATATGACATATAGTGCAGTGTAAAGGATAAATTTGGTCCTGGAGCACAGTTCTTAGAGAATTTGTGATTGGTGAGGAGTTTAATGTTCCTTCTGATTTGTACGTGTATCGCTTGCTCTATGGACTCTGAGGGTATGTTCACACAGCTTAGCAAAATACGTCTGAAAATACGGAGCTGTTTTCAGGCGAAAACAGCTCCTGATTTTCAGACATTTTTCGCGGTGTATTTCACGGACGTTATTGGAGCTGTTTTTCAATGGAGTCAATAAAAAACGGCTCCAAAAACGTCCCAAGAAGTGACATGCACTTCTTTTTCGCGGGCACCTTTTTACGCGCCATCTTTTGACAGCGATTTGTAAAATAACACCTCGTGGGAACAGAACACCGTAAAACTCATACAAAGCAATGGGCAGATGTTTGTAGGCGTAATGGAGCAGTTTTTTCAGGCGTAATTCGAGGCGTAAAACGCCCGAATTACATCTGAAAACAGTGCGTGTCAACATACCCATATAGCTATGTTTGTTATATGTACTATCCATCTGGAGCTATAGCCTGAGACATCAGCACTAAGGATGTGGCCACACATAGCGGTCTTGTTATGGGGTTTTCCGGTGACTTTTTGAAAAATCCTGGCACAAGTGCTGTGTTTTTTGCCACAGTTTTCCTGAAAATTGTGGGGAAAAATTGCAACAACATTACTACCTGTGACAGAATTTTAATGCAGTCTACATGAAGATATTAGAGTTCTACATATCATCTATTATTTTATCATTGTGGTCAAAAACATATAGTAGCAAAGAAAAACATATTCTGCACTCAATCAGTAAACCTTTAAGGATACATACAATCAGAAAATGACCATATTTAAATCAGATTTTTATTATAAATATATCCTTTAAAAAATTCCTGAAATATTCTACTAGAGCAGACACAATAGACTGACATTCACAGTTTTCTGCAGCCCAATTTTCAGCTTTGTTGTGTAGACTGGTACTCAGCAGAGTCATCTCATTATCATTACAGGTAGAGTGATTTAATGACAGGTGACAGCTCAATTGTACTACTAGTGGCCAAGTAAGAGCAGAAAACTTAACACTACATACTATACACACAGATTAGGCTCTATATATCCCTTGTCAGAAAAAGGTTTCTGTTTATTAACTCCAAAAATGAGCCCACAACCTCTAAATCCTAAGAAGTTCAGCAATTTCTCTTTACAAATCCGATATATTTGGGATTTCTATTTGACGTAGTGTTCCCGCAACTCTCGTTTATCAGTTACCAATGAAACGTTTCAATACTAAATAAGAAATTATAATTTTCTTATCAAATTGATAAAAGGCCATATTGCAAAAATGAGCACATCCTTCCTGAAAGTTATAAAATACAATTTAATAAAATGTTTTCTGTTGCTAGTTAAAGAGGCTCTGTCACCAGATTTTGCAACCCCTATCTGCTATTGCAGCAGATCGGCGCTGCAATGTAGATTACAGTAACGTTTTTATTTTTAAAAAACGAGCATTTTTGGCCAAGTTATGACCATTTTTGTAGTTATGCAAATGAGGCTTGCAAAAGTACAACTGGGTGTGTTTAAAAGTAAAAGTCCAAGTGGGCGTGTATTATGTGCGTACATCGGGGCGTTTTTACTACTTTTACTAGCTGGGCGTTCTCATGAGAAGTATCATCCACTTCTCTTCAGAACGCCCAGCTTCTGCCAGATCACGCTGTGACGTCACTCACAGGTCCTGCATCGTGTCAGACGAGCGAGGACACATCGGCACCAGAGGCTACAGTTGATTCTGCAGCAGCATCAGCGTTTGCAGGTAAGTAGCTACATCGACTTACCTGCTAACGCCGATGCTGCTGCAGAATCAACTGAAGCCTCTGGTGCCGATGTGTCCGACACGATGCAGGACCTGTGAGTGACGTCACAGCGTGATCTGCCAGAAGCTGGGCGTTGTGAAGAGAAGTGGATGATACTTCTATACACAACGCCCAGCTAGTAAAAGTAGTAAACACGCCCCGATGTACGCACATAATACACGCCCAGTTGGACTTTTACTTTTAAACACGCCCACTTGGACTTTTGCAAGCCTCATTTGCATAACTACAAAAATGGTCATAACTTGGCCAAAAATGCTCGTTTTAAAAAAAATAAAAAACGTTACTGTAATCTACATTGCAGCGCCGATCTGCTGCAATAGCAGATAGGGGTTGCAAAATCTGGTGACAGAGCCTCTTTAAGGTTTATTGATCAGCAGATGAGTCTTAGGCGGGATTCACACGACAGGGTTTCCCGGCCGGGTGCCGGCCGTTCATAAATCGGCCGGCACCCGGCTGCATTAGGAATAATAGACCCCTAATGGGGCTATTCACACGACCGATTTTTTGACGGCCGGGAAAACCGGCCGTCAAAAAATAGGACATGCTCTATTTTCGGCCGGGTGCCCGGCCGCCCGGCTCCCATAGAAGTCTATGGGGCCGGGTAACACCCGGCCATCACCGGAATGTGTCCCGAGTGATGGCCGGGTCTACCATCGCTCGCGCACTCTCTCTCCTCCTCCTCACAGTGCAGAGTGCATGTGAGGAGGAGGAGGAGGGTCTTTTATTGCTCGCTGTAGGAGTCGGAATCCCCAATCCCCGGCCGGGGATTGGGGATTCCGCTACAGGAGAAGTGCGTGACTAGACTGTCCAGATATGGACACAGAGAAGTCACTCACTTCTGCAGCGGAATCCCCGACTCTATGGCCGGGGATGCCGCTACAGGAGAAGTGCGTCACTACACTGTCCATATATGGACACAGCGAAGTCACGCACTTCTGCAGCGGAATCCCCAACTCTATGGCCGGGGATGCCGCTACAGGAGAAGTGCATGACTACACTGTCCATATATGGACACAGCGAAGTCACGCACTTCTGCAGCGGAATCCCCGACTCTATGGCCGGGGATGCCGCTACAGGAGAAGTGAGTGACTACACTGTCCATATATGGACACAGAGAAGTCACGCACTTCTGCAGCGGAATCCCCGACTCTATGGCCGGGGATGCCGCTACAGGAGAAGTGCATGACTACACTGTCCATATATGGACACAGCAAAGTCACGTACTTCTGCAGCGAAATCCCCGACTCTATGGCCGGGGAAGCCGCTACAGGAGAAGTGCATGACTACACTGTCCATATATGGACACAGCAAAGTCACGTACTTCTGCAGCGGAATCCCCGACTCTATGGCCGGGGATTCCGCTACAGGAGAAGTGAGTGACTACACTGTCCATATATGGACACAGTGACGTCACTCACTTCTGAAGCGGAATTCCCGACCTGTGGCAGGGAATTCCTCTTCAGGAGAAGTCAGTGACTACACTGTCCATATATGGACATTGAAGTCAGTGACTTCTCCTGGAAGGGGGGGGGGGTGGGTGTAACCTACAGGGGGCTGTGTGGGATCACCTACAGGGGACTTGGTGGCATCACCTACAGGGGGCAGGGTGGCATCACCTACAGGGGGCAGGGTGGCATCACCTACAGGGGGCAGGGTGGGTGGCATCACCTACAGGGGGCAGGGTGGGTGGCATCACCTACAGGGGGCAGGGTGGGTGGCATCACCTACAGGGGGCAGGGTGGGTGGCATCACCTACAGGGGGCAGGGTGGGTGGCATCACCTACAGGGGGCTGGGTGGCATTACCTACAGGGGGCTGGGTGGAATCACCTACAGGGGGCAGGGTGGAATCACCTACAGGGGGCAGGGTGGCATCACCTACAGGGGGCTGGGTGGCATCACCTACAGGGGGCTGGGTGGCATCACCTACAGGGGGCTGGGTGGCATCACCTACAGGGGGCTGGGTGGAATCACCTACAGGGGGCAGGGTGGAATCACCTACAGGGGGCAGGGTGGAATCACCTACAGGGGGCAGGGTGGAATCACCTACAGGGGGCAGGGTGGCATCACCTACAGGGGGCTGGGTGGCATCACCTACAGGGGGCTGGGTGGCATCACCTACAGGGGGCAGGGTGGGTGGCATCACCTACAGGGGGCTGGTGGGTGGCATTACCTACAGGGGGCTGGGTGGCATTACTTACAGGGGGCTGGGTGGCATTACCTACAGGGGGCTGAGTGGCATCACCAACAGGGGGCTGGGTGGCATTACCTACCAGGGGGGCTGTGGCATTATCTACAAAGGGCTGTGTGTGGCAACAAATTTAAATGAAATTCATCCGATTTTAAAACGGACAGGGAAAAAAACGGATGCAAATCGGGTCCAAATCGGCCGGTAAAAACGGCAACTCGGCCCGGAACGGAATCGGAACGGATGCAAATCGGATGCAAACCGGCCGGGAAAATCGGCCAAAAACGGCCGATTTTCCCGGCCGGCACTCGGACCCTGTCGTGTGAATGAGGCCTTAAGCCATCAGTCAAATTGGTGAAAATATTTGGTGTAAAGGGGCACTTAGAGCCTCTTTAATCTGAAGTGATTGAGTGGGCTGTCACCAGATTATAAGTGGCCTATGTCCTACATAATGTGATCGGCGCTGTAATGTAGATAACAGTGGTTTTTATTTTGAAAAAAACGATCATTTTTGACCAAGTTATAAACAATTTTAGATTTATGCTAATTAGTTTCTTAATAGACAACTGGGCATTGTAAAGAGTGTATGACGCTGACCAATCAGTGACCAATCAGCGTCATACACTTCCCATTGTACCAGCGTGATTGTGCAGTGAAAGAAGATGGGCTGGAACAATGAGAAGTGTATGATGCGGATTGCTTACTTTTCTGTACAACGCCCAGTTGGTAAAAAGTAAAAACACGCCCAGTTGTCTATTAAGAAACTAATTAGCATAAATCTAAAATTGTTTATAACTTGGTCAAAAATTATCATTTTTCAAAATAAAAAACACTTATCTACATTACAGCGCCAGAGCCTCTTTAAAGGCATTATCAGTGATTGTGAAAAATACAGAAACGTACCTGTAAGTATCTGAATGGTCACCAAGTGATGCCACCATAGCTTAAAAGTAGTTATTTTTAATTTTTATTATGCTATCCAACTCTGTGCAGCACCGTTGTTTTTAAGCTGGCCGGGCTTGATGTGGGCGGGATTACCATGCAAAGCACTAAAGTTCCCATGATTCATCTTTCCTCTCAAAGACATTGCCTATATTTACAGCTACCTGCATGCTCCTCTATTACAAGATGTAAGGTAGTGCTGTAATTACTCACTGTCTCCACACACACAACACATATCTGCTATTGGCACTGCACAATCTGCTGCCCAGCATGTGAAACACAACAGAGAGGGAGAGCAGGGAGCAGTGGAGATAGGTCACGTGATGTGTGACGTTTCGTTCTACAGAGGGGGAGGGGGAGATCACCAAGTGCTCAGAATACGAAACCACACACAATCAGGTGATAAACACCAGGAGAATAGTCATGTGACTGCAAGTTAAATTGCCTTACAGCGACATCTCACCTATACACAGTACGTTAGTAAAGGATAGATCTTCCTGCATGTAAACCATCTAAAAACTGGATAACCCCTTAAAGAGGCTCTGTCACCAGATTTTCAAACCCCTATCTCGTATTGCAGCAGATCGGTGCTGCAATGTAGATTACAGTAACGTTTTGTTTTTTTCAAAAACGAGCATTTTTGGCCAAGTTATGAGCATTTTTATATTTATGCAAATGAGCCTTTCTTAAGTACAACTGGGCGTGTTTAAAGTTATGTCCAAGTGGGCGTGTATTATGTGCGTGTACATCTGGGCGTTTTTACTTGTTTTACTAGCTGGGCGTTGTGAATAGAAGTGTATGATGCTGACGAATCAGCATCATCCACTTATCTTCGTTACCACCCAACTTCTGGCAGTGCACAGACACAGCGTGTTCTCGAGAGATCACGCTGTGACGTCACTTCCTGCTCCAGGTCCTGCATCGTGTCGGACGAGCGAGGACACATCGGCACCAGGCGACAGAGGCTACCTCGACTTACCTGCAAACGCCGATGCTGCTTAAGAAAGGCTCATTTGCATAAATATAAAAATGGTCATAACTTGGCCAAAAATGCTCGTTTTTTTAAAAAAAAAAAACGTTACTGTAATCTACATTGCAGCGCCGATCTGCTGCAATACGAGATAGGGGTTTGAAAATCTGGTGACAGAGCCTCTTTAAATGCGGACAACAATGGCACCACATGGGAGAGAATTGTCTGGAGACAAAAGAGGACAAGAAGATTAGCAAATCACTGTTAATGACAGTTTACAGTGTAATCTCGCGAGACTACGCCTGCTGTGCTGCAAATCAACCACAAACGTTAGCAAAGTGTCAGGATTCTGAATACACATCCCGTCCTGGCTGGAGGTATATTCATTGTCAGGACACTTGAGTAACGTTAGTGTGTGTATGTGGCTGCACATAGTGTTCTAGCTAGAGCACTATGTACAGTGTAAATGAATGGAGAGAAGTGTATGACGCTGATTGGTTACTGATTGGTCAGTGTCATACACTTCTCCCCACAATGCCCACTTAGTGAAAAAGTAAAACACGCCCAGTTGGGCATTAAGAAACTCATTAACATAAAGGTAAAATAGGTCAGAACTCTAAATAAAAAACACTGCTGTAATCTACATTACAGCACCGAACACATTATGTACAAGTTAGGGCACTTATAATGTGGTGACAGAGCCTCTTTCAGTCCGAAGACAATAGCAAAAATAATTTTAAAAAACTGCCACGCTAGCGGCCTGGTCCTTCCGCTGCTCATGGCGAGTGGCGCCTTGGTCCTGCCTCCTGTGGCTGCACTTCTTGCAGCCGCAATCCCTGTTGCTTCAGGCTTATTTAAGACAGTTCCTTTGATCAGTTGGTGCCAGAACAACTTTGGTGCAACCTAGTTGTTTCCTGCGAAGGTTTTTGCATCCGGATACCACTCCGTACCTGCTGCCTACTATTAGTCCGTATCCAGTTACAAGTGACCTGTCTGTATCCAGCTACCCTCTACCAATCTGCATTATGCTGCCTTCTGCCAGTCTGTATCCTGCTACCCGTTGACAGTCGGTATCACTCTGCCTAAGACGAGCCGAAAGCCTATTATCTATTGAGAACTGGTGTCCTGCAGCAAGCCTGAAGACCCACTACCTGTTACTATCTATGACTTCACACCTACACCCGCCTGCCAAGTTATCTGCCAGTGAATGTACCCACGGTGTGGGTCACAGTTACCCACCTCAAGAGGTATCAACCTGGTAGTCTCCCCACAGCGAAGTCCAGATCCCCATATGGAGATTAAA
Organism: Rhinoderma darwinii; assembly: GCF_050947455.1. Taxonomy (NCBI): domain Eukaryota; kingdom Metazoa; phylum Chordata; class Amphibia; order Anura; family Rhinodermatidae; genus Rhinoderma; species Rhinoderma darwinii. The sequence continues at coordinate 78,180,312 of NC_134687.1, forward strand.
GGGTGAATATCGGTGAGGCTACTTAGATAACGTCCTTAGAGTCAAACCAGTTGAATAGCACAGTGGGTCCACAATCCGCCAGTCATTATACCTTATTATTGGCATCATAAATTACCAGATGTACTGAAAAATCTTGAATGAGAGTCTGCTATCTTCTCTACACACCCTCGGTTGTCATTAACTTTTTCAACATAACAACGACTCCAAAGATTCTTCCAAAGCTGCTGCTGCATTCTTAAAGAAGAACAAGGTGAAAGTGCTGCAGTTATATCACCTCACCTTCACCCTATTGGGCACCTGGGTAAAATTTTGTTGTGACATTTTCAGCAGCACTGCCCATCAAACATAAAGGCACTCAATGGGGTCAACCTTAAGGAGTGGGACAGGATATTTTTGACAATATGTACCAAACTTGTATACTCCATGCCAAGAAGGGTCAGCACAGTACTTAGTGGAGTGACATATGTATCAAAGGACATACTAAGTACTAGTATTAAGAGTGTGCTCATTTTTAAAACCCTGGATTATAGCAAAGTTGCCTAATTTCTTTATTTTACAGATAATAGACATATCTTCCAAATGTATTATTAAGTCTATTTTTAATAAATTACAATATTTTCATCCTTCCATGAGTTGTAATGGCGATCATTTAGAAATACGGTATATCTTTATATTTGAAGGGGGGAGGGCGATACTCATTTATGCAGAGTACTGTACTTACATTGTTTCTCCTAAATAACATGAACGTTGTTTCTCCAACAGTGGAAATTACAGATACTGTTCCTGTAGCTCATGCAAAGGATCTTCCAAAGAGGTTCTCCACTCCAGATGCCACTTCTGTCTCATCAGAACCAGCATGGTTGGCATTAGCCAAGAGAAAATCAAAAGCTTGGAGCGACTGTCCACAAATTATTAAGTAGATCTCTTGTCTTAGGTAGTTAGATCGTCATTAGATTTCCTTAACTCCTCTCTGTGTACCACTATATGGTTGTTGCGATAGACTTCTACAGTGATAACATTTACTTGTCCGGGGGCTTACTCCTGGAGCATTAAGATAATCCTATTGTTTTTTTAGTCAAATGTGAACACACAAATGACCTTTATTAATACATTTTGAGAGACTGAAGTAATGGAAGTTCTGTGATAAGTCATGAGGAAAGAGGACTTTGGGATAGGATACAAAAATCCACTTTAGCCAATTGTTGAACAACCAACTCCAGATTTGAGCATGCCTATGGCATCACAGATTACTAAATACTGTATTCAGGTAGTCAATGGGCTTGTGTATATGGCTGTATTGATGTGTCATAGGAAGTTAATATGAGCATACAATTTTATCTTAGCTGAATGATAACGATCACAACCTGCACAAAATTGTCTTCTCTGGACCAGTATGGCCAATACAGGTTTGCACTTTTTCTTTTTGATGCGTTCATATTTTGCACACTATGGTATTATGTGCCTCTACTACAGTGCTATTAACGCTTTAACTGATTATACATATAGGCACTGGTGATGTTGGTGCCTGAGAGGATTTAGCAAAATTGGTCAGAAGGACCTTTCAAGGGTTGGCCTTGTGATCTGCCTAAAATTTATTGCCAGCTTAAGGGTTTGTCACTGTCATATTGCCTTTGCTAATGGCAGCCAAGGTTGCAAAAAAAACCTTTAATTTTCTATTTAGCAAATACATATATAGTGAGGGAATGAGAAGAGTCTGAGCAGAGGCCTCCGATACTGTTACTGTCATCTGAATTGCAAGCTGGCTAGTGAATACAAAGGATGTTATGTATAAAATAGGTGTGACTACTGAAGTAGGATATAAGGCACCAAACTTTTTGTGCTTATAGGCTCTAATGGTGTAACTCCAGAAATCTGAAGAGACCTGAACATTTAAAACTGAAGCTCCATGACAGAAGCAGATATATGAGAGCTGATCAAACTTTTCCTATGCACAGAGTAGAGGGTTAAAAATGTGGTATTTTTGGATGTAGTGCGTGTTATGCGTGACCACCATTAGAAAAAGGAAGCATTGTCGGTATCCATTATAAGATTGTGAATATTTTGTATGTGTAAAATAACAAATGGTAATAGGTGTGCCTTTAGTGTGAACAAAATACTGTTTGGGGCAGTCGTACAGCTGGGCTCCCATTAAACTCTCAGGATCTGGCCATTTAAGGAGTGACTGGGCAGTTCCAGTGAAAAATACAAGCAAGCCCTACTCCTTTTTGTGTTAGTAGTTCTTAGTGGGAAAAAAATATTTATTTTTTTGTAGTAAAAAAGAAAACATGTGGTACGATATTGTCAGATTTCTTTAAGGAACAGTTTGTGCTACAGCGTTATGACTAGTGCAGGGCCTGAGGGGGGCGGTGCATGACACAGGGATTTAAAAACCCACCAAAGAGAGAATCCCGGTGCCATGTACCTGCAGTGGTACTGCCAGAGTATTCCTTTAATAGACTTTTCAACAAAACCAGAACAAAACGCATAACCGTAACTTATTACAACTAACATTAAACATATCTCCATAAAGAATATCCCAATATTTAAATGTACAGATGTAACCAGGTTTATCTTGACTTTGATAACTTGCTGCGGCTTGATATCACGCAACAAAAGCCATGGTAAAGTTTCTTGACACTGTATTTAATGTGTTAAAAGTCAAGATAAAGGTGGCTACATCTGTAACATTGATTTGAGATTTCTTAGAATTTCCCATGACTGCAGATTTGTAGTGATTGAAGGCGTCTCAATATTATGTTTTTGATCCTTGTTGTTGGAATCATTAACTCAGTCAAATACTAGATGCTTATGACAAGAGTAATATTATATCTCTACCTTATCATGTACCAAAGAATTTGAAGATTATCCCACTTAACGAAGACAGCTTTTTGAGTAGTATATACAGGGACTGTTCATAGCAAAGAAACAAAAATGAGGCATGGCAAAGAGGTAGACTTTTCTCTCCATGCATAGCGCCCCTTAGTGTAGTCAGCCTATATTGCCACCTGTAGGTATATTACCACACTTGGCCTTTAAAACTTTTTAAATACAGTGAAGGAAATAAGTATTTGATCCCTTGCGGATTTTGTAAGTTCGCCCACTGTCAAAGACATGAACAGTCTAGAATTTTTAGGCTAGGTTAATTTTAACAGTGAGAGATAGATTATATTAAAAAAAAAAAAAGAAAATCACATAGTCAAAATTATATATATTTATTTGCATTGTGCACAGAGAAATAAGTATTTGATCCCCTACAAACCATTAAGAGTTCAGCCTCCTCCAGACCAGTTACACGCTCCAAATCAACTTGGTGCCTGCATTAAAGACAGCTGTCTTACATGGTCACCTGTATAAAAGACTCCTGTCCACAGACTCAATGAATCAGTCTGACTCTAACCTCTACAACATGGGCAAGACCAAAGAGCTTTCTAAGGATGTCAGGGACAAGATCATAGACCTGCACAAGGCTGAAATGGGCTACAAAACCATAAGTAAGACGCTGGGTGAGAAGGAGACAACTGTTGGTGCAATAGTAAGAAAATGGAAGACATACAAAATGACTGTCAATCGACATCGATCTGGGGCTCCATGCAAAATCTCACCTCGTGGAGTATCCTTGATCCTGAGGAAGGTGAGAGCTCAGCCGAAAACTACATGGGGGGGAACTTGTTAATGATCTCAAGGCAGCTGGGACCACAGTCACCAAGAAAACCATTGGTAACACATTACACCGTAATGGATTAAAATCCTGCAGTGCCCACAAGGTCCCCCTGCTCAAGAAGGCACATGTACAGGCCCGTCTGAAGTTTGCAAATGAACATCTGGATGATTCTGAGAGTGATTGGGAGAAGGTGCTGTGGTCAGATGAGACTAAAATTGAGCTCTTTGGCATTAACTCAACTCGCCGTGTTTGGAGGAAGAGAAATGCTGCCTATGACCCAAAGAACACCGTCCCCACTGTCAAGCATGGAGGTGGAAACATTATGTTTTGGGGGTGTTTCTCTGCTAAGGGCACAGGACTACTTCACCGCATCAATGGGAGAATGGATGGAGCCATGTACCGTCAAATCTTGAGTGACAACCTCCTTCCCTCCACCAGGACATTAAAAATGGCTCGTGACTGGGTCTTCCAGCACGACAATGACCCGAAACATACAGCCAAGGCAACAAAGGAGTTGCTCAAAAAGAAGCACATGAAGGTCATGGAGTGGCCTAGCCAGTCTCCAGACCTTAATCCCATCGAAAACTTATGGAGGGAGCTGAAGATCCGAGTTGCCAAGCGACAGCCTCGAAATCTTAATGATTTACAGATGATCTGCAAAGAGGAGTGGGCCAAAATACCATCCAACATGTGTGCAAACCTCATCATCAACTACAAAAAACGTCTGACTGCTGTGCTTGCCAACAAGGGTTTTGCCACCAAGTATTAAGTCTTGTTTCCCAAAGGGATCAAATACTTATTTCTCTGTGCACAATGCAAATAAATATATATAATTTTGACAATGTGATTTTCATTTTTTTTTTTTTATATAATCTCACTGGTAAAATTAACCTAGCCTAAAAATTCTAGACTGTTCATGTCTTTGACAGTGGGCAAACTTACAAAATCAGCAAGGGATCAAATACTTATTTCCTTCACTGTACCTTATCTTGCAAAAAATAACAATCTTGTGTAAATTGGGTCAATATTAAAGGGCGACGAGTTCACCAGCGCTGCATTAAGCAGTACACACAATGTCATTATTTTATACACCTCAATTTGCCTTGATAGCTTATATTCTTTATGGCAAGGTGCTGTAAACATTCCTTCGAGATTTATTGGTTTAACATGCTGTAAATCTCCCATAACGTCACATCACAATGGTGCTCTATTGGATGGAGAGATCATTTCTGTGCAGGTTATTGGAGTAAACTGAACTCATGGTCAAATTTTCTTGCTGGAAGACATTAATAGATAGCAGCCATAAAGGCAAACACGTCAGCAAAAATAGGTAGTCCAATGTGTGCCAAGAAAACGTTCCTCACACCGTTAAATCACTACCAAACTCACCGGTTGACACAATGCGGGATGGATCCATGTGGTTTATCAAAACTCTGATCCTACCCTCCGAACGATGCAGCAGAAATCAAGACTGATCAAAACAGGAGTTGTTTTCCCAAACTTTAACTATACATTTTTGGTGATCTTATGCCCGCGGTTGCCTATTTTTAGCTAACCGCAGTAGGACCTTGTTTAAACCTTAAAAGGTTTGATGTGTTAAATGTTCAGAGATGCTCCTCTGCCCCCCCACTGTGTTCTGGCGCATGGATGCCCTTGTCTTCTGAACTCTTACAAGGCATTTAGTGCCCACTGGATGGATTGTATTTTGCACAGCATACACTCTGCATGAAAATCCCAGAGATCAGCAAAAACATACATTTCATCCTCACCTTAAAGAGGTCACGGGACATATATTATACACAGGGTAGGGTTTAAGTAGTGGTCTTCTTGTTTGTACTGTAAACTGTATTTAGTTCGTTATTACAAAAAGGAAAACAAAAGTTATGTTTGGTTGGCCATCCGTGAGAGAGGTTATACAAATATTGGATGAAAAATATATAATAATAATTAAGAACAATAAAGGCCAGTTGGGATTGTCATTAGTCATTCATTTAACATTCCCTATGTAATAAAATATTTATTTATGGATATTAAATGTAAGTTGTTTACTACTAGATCCTTAAGTGGTTCTGAAAAATAAACTAGCAACATTTACCATGATATCCTTCTCTTGCTTGGTCCTTGTGTGTCCAATATACAGTACCAAACCAAAATGGTTTTCAGTGTCCTGGGAATGATCCATTTTATCTCCTCTCTTTCTGGATCGTCCAGTGCTAGTGCATGGGGAAACCAGAAGTTTTCAGTGTTTGTCACAAGAGCTTGCTTGGAGTCATTCAGACTGGGAAACAGCAAAGGATTTTTATTTTACATTTATTGTTACAACCCATCGTGTGGAGATGTCCTGCAGGACGCTGTATTAAAAGGGTTGTCTGAGATTATAGAAAAAGGTCTACTACATTTTTTTCCCCCTGAATAGCGCCACTCTGGTATTGACGCTCAGCGACCTTCATTTGAGCGGAGTGAAGCTGGAAAACCAGTCATAGCTCATGCACAAGAAAGGCGCTCCTTCTTGACACTGTCAATTTCTATTTTTCCATCCCCTTTGCGAACATAGATCGGGCATTGCATCTAGTGTATATGGTAAAATACAGCTGAAGCAGACGTCACCTGGTTGTAGCGTGCCTACGCTATTTGCATAGTCCACCACAGCCATTTTTCGGGCCCCCTCACTTAAAAAAGCCATAACTTTTTTATTTGTCCATCTATTTAGCTGTATGAGGGCTTGTTTTTTGCAACACAGGTTGTAGTCTTTCACGTCACCATTCATTGTACCATATAATTTACTAGGAAACTGGAAAAAAAAAAACTGTCGTGGAATAGGGGGAAAAAAAAAAAACAGTGACTCCATTGTTTTTTGGGTTTCAATTTTACAGCATTTACTGTGCCGTAAAAATACACGTTAACTTTATTCTGCGTGTCATTCCGATTACGGTGATACCAAATTTGCAGAGTTTTATTTTATGATTCACTACTTTTATAAAATAAAAACAAATTTTTAAATGAAAAAGTTATGGATCTCAGAATATGATGACACACAACAAAAATAATTTTTTTCCGTCGATTGAGCAGTTCGAGGGCTTGCATACGACTTTTTGATCACTTTTTATTCCATCTTTTGTGCAAGACGAGGTTGGCAAAAAATTACTTTTGGGGAAAAATGGGAAAAGGTTTTGTCTTCTTTTTAAGGGTATGTTCACAGGGAGTGTTTTCAGCCGTTTTCGGGCCGTAAACTGCTGGAAAATCGGGAGCAGTACGTCTCCAAACATCTGCCCATTGATTTCATGGGAAAAACGGCGTTCTGTTCCGACAGGCCGTTTTTTTGCGGCCGTTTTTCAAAACATTGGATCGCTTGCTCAATATACTAAAATACTTACATATTGCAGTATCTTGTATTTTTTTCCAGCTCCTACTAAGTCCTACTAAGTCCTCCTACTCAGGATTTAACAGGAGGAAAAGGATGGCAGGCCTGGGGGCCTTTATTAGGCCCCAGTTTGCCATGACAACCGTCGGCACCCATTGCATGCCAGGTCTGAGGGGGGCCTCCCAGTTTAAGGCCTCATGCCCACTTCAGTGTTTTTCTTCAGGGTGATAGCCGTTTTTCTGACGGCTAGCACCTTGACCCATTCATTACAATGGGGCCATGCACACTTCAGTTTTTTTTGACGGTCCCGTTGCTCCGTTCCGATCCAAAGTAGAGCATGTCCTACTTTGGTCCGAGATTCCGTGACCGTGAGGTCCATGCAAGTCAATGGGGCCGTCAAAAAAACTGAAGGCACACGGAAGGCATCCGTGTGCGGTCCGTGTGTGACGGAGCCGTTGCCTAGCAACAGCCGGGCGGGCAGAAATACATTACAGATATATTACACTAATCGGCAGCCACTTGTCTCTATCAATCACTGATAGAGAAAAGAGGCTGCTGATTAAAAATAAAATAAAAAGCAGTTCATACGTACCTGGTCGTTGTCTTGGTGACACGTCCCTCTTCTTCCTCCAGTCCGACCTTCCTGTATGACGCGGCAGCCTGTGATTGGCTGCAGAGGCTGCTGCAGCCTGTGATTGGCTGCAGAGGCGGTCACGTGGGATGAAGAGTCATCCCTGGAGGCCGGCCTTCTTACGTCATCCTGACGTGCGTGACCGCCACTACAGCCTGTAATAGGCTGCAGCGGTGACATGGATGAAACGTCATCCCTGGAGGCCGGACAGGATTTTCATTAAAATTGTATTTTCCGAGCGCCGAGCATGGTCATTCTTCAGCGCTAGTCACTGTCCAGGGTGCTGAAAGAGTTACCGCTGATCAGTGCAGCCCATTAACTCTTTCAGCACCCTGGACAGTACCATGCTCGGCGCTCAGAAACGGAAACACGGAGTGCACACGGCCGCTAAAATGGGAACAGGGATCCAACAAAAACGGCCGTGAAAACGGTGTCGGAAGTGTGCACGAGGCCTAAATGTCTTAGATGCCGTGATTGCTATTGACTGCGGCATCTAATTGGTAAACAGCCTGGATCGGAGTTCTCTTTGATGCCAGCCGTTGCAGTGAGATGTCGGCTGTAACATACATAAGTGTCAGCTGAGCCCACCCCATAGTTCCCTTCACGGCTATGACGTAACCCTACGTCAAATGTGGAAAAGGGGTTAACGTTGCGCGCTGGCAGTCAAGTTTGCGGCTGTTAGATTTGTAATAAGCCACAGAAAGCGCATGAAAGGGATAAGATATTAATTTCAATGAGGAATCTGTGACTTGACTAAATTATGCCTGTGTTGCAGTTTAAAAGGACCTGTCATCTCACCTGACATGTCTCTTTTAGTAAATAATTGTATTCCCCATGAAATAACCATTCTGGTACATCTTTTCTAAGGGTCAGTTCACACAGATTTTTTTGGGGTTAATTTTGACGTGGAAACCGTGTCGGATTGATTTCAATGGGAAGTGGAGGCAGTTTTTCCCCCGCTCACGCTTTTAGCCACTCGCGCAAAAACAGTGACATGTTCTTTCTACTCGCGGTTCCATCTCTGACCTCCCATTGAAAACGATGGAAGAGAAAGCGACTTTCGCTGCATTTTTTGAACTCGGCACTCAATGAGCGTCACGAAAACCGCCACAAAAACAGCGGCAAGAAAGTGCAGGCAGGTGAATAAATTCCTGAAGAAATTTAGAGGCAGATTTTTCTGCCTGCAAAAAAACTCAGTGTGAACAGGGCCTTAGAGTTCTACATTGTGTGCTTCCTCTGTTATTCTTCTTAGAAATGTATGAATTGACAACTGGGTGTTACCAGTTGGGGGTTTGTCCCAAAATAGACTGATACTGTCCAATCAGTGCTGACAGAGTGAGAATGTGTAGGGTCCCATCCCTTCAAAAAAAAGAGGAATGGTAACACCCCATTGTCTATTAATTCATACATTTCTAGGAGGAATAACAGAGGAATGGCACAATGTAAAGTCCTAAGAAAATATGTTCCAGAATTGTTATTTAATGGCGAATACAAGTAATTACTAAAAATAGACATGTCCAGAGAGATAACAGGTCCTCTTAAGCAGGTCTACCGTATATAACTACTTCCCGGTTCCAGCTTCAAGGGGGGTGGAGAGAGATCAGGAACATAAATTACCAACAATGCAAAAAATCTAGCAGACAACATATTCTATTGTCAATCTTGGTTTTTAATTTATAATGTATTAGATACGAATTACACGTCTAAAGCGGATTATCTTTGTAAATGAATTAGATAAACTATAGGTGTGTTTAAGAGGTTGTGGTCAATTGGCATTTTTTAGCAGCTGTTTTTGAGAAGAAAATGTTTTTTTGAGGCTTTTTTTGTTGTTTTTTTTTTTAGACATTTTTGGAGTGGTTTTTCAATTGACCCTATGAAAACAGCTCAAGAAGAGACATGCTACTTTTTAGCCCAGGTTTTTTACGCACAGTTTTTTTAAAAAAAAGTAGCGTAAAAAAAAAACGCCCAGTCCGAAATTCTGAACTAAACACAGTTTTTCCCATTGATTACAATGGGAAGGTGTTTGTCGGCGTTTAAGTAGCGTTTTGCAGGTTTTTTTTAGAGGCATTAACGCCCCAAAATACGCATAAAAAAACACTGCATGTGACATACCCGAATAGGTTGGATAAACAGCAATATCATTCGTATAGTTGAAAAATATAAGTTGACAATGGCACAGAGACGAATTCATGTTACACTAAGGGTATGTGCACACGATAGCAGGCTTTTACGTCTGAAAAGACAGACTGTTTTCAGGAGAAAACAGCTGCCTCGTTTCAGACGTAAATGCTCCTCCTCACATTTTGCGAGGCTTCTCTGACAGCTGTAAATTTTGAGCTGTGCTTCATTGAGTTCAATGAAGAACGGCTCAAATTACGTCTGAAAGAAGTGTCCTGCACTTCTTTTGACGAGGCTGTATTTTTACGCGTCGTCGTTTGACAGCTGTCAAACGACGACGCGTAAATGACAGGTTGTCTGCACAGTACGTCGGCAAACCCATTCAAATGAATGGGCAGATGTTTGCCGACGTATTGTAGCCCTATTTTCAGACGTAAAACGAGGCATAATACGCCTCGTTTACGTCTGAAAATAGGTCGTGTGAACCCAACCTTAATGTCACAGGAGTAGATGAGCAAGAATTGTTTCCATTTATTAATTGTGCTAAATCTCTTCAAACATACGTGTACAGGTCTTCACCGCCATTCTGGATTAGACTACAAGGAAGTGTCATATCAAAACGGTTTGTAAATGTAATGATGTATTGTATAGTCTAGAAACTCACCCACTGGTCCTCGCATCAAATCAGTCTCACAGGAAAGTGCCCTAGTTATCTATAGCAAACAATCAGTGGTGTGAAAATAAAGTCTGCTCAATTGTATTTATTAGAAACAGATATTTTTTTTTAAGAGGGAGGCCTGGACAAAACTTTTGTAATCGCGACTTTACGTCTTTCTACAAGTTTTACTTTTATATGTGGGTTTAGAGCTCCTTTAGGACAGGGCTACACTGAGACTTTTTGTAGCGCTATTGATTGACTTTAACTATTGAGCTGCAGTCCAAATGAATACATTGAGTTGTATGCAATCTTGTGGACTGCAGCTGTCACTGAATAGTTCAAATCAATCAGTAGCGCTACAAAAAGTCTCAGTGCAGCCCTCGCCTTAATAGAAAGATGAGTACAGTACTAGTATTTGGTTATGCAGTGCAGTGGGCATGCTGGGACTTCACATTCACCATAGACTACATCTGATTCTGGACAAAGTTTGTCTGCTCCCGATAGTCAAATTGACTTTTCCTAGGTTTGGTAGAATAGTTTAAATCATGAGTGCAGATAAAACATACCTAGATCAGGACAGTGGCTCCTTGTTCCATTGTGTTCCATTAATTTCTATGGCCAATGGACACCTTCCCGTATATTTACGGGAAGATGTCCGGGCTGTAAACAGCATCCGTAAAAAATAGGACGTCCTATTTTTTTATTTTACGGACCGTGCTCCCATACTTTATAATGCAGGTGACTGTCCGCGGCCAGCCGTGCCTGTAATCATGGGCTGTGCACACGGTGCATTATATAGTGAATGGAATTGTAGCAAATCATTATAATGCTTGTAAATCCTAAATCAGAATTATTTCGAACCACATACCTTCAAACCCTCCCAGCAACATTTACATAAGATAGCTAGCGAATTTAGTTTTTTTTTTTTAAACTCCAGAATAAATGGAACTACACACTTGAACCCAGGGCATCATGAGCAACATTCAGTAACCGTGTAACTTGCTGAAAGCGGATCTGGCACCTCAATATGCTGCCCTAGTAAAGGGCAGCATATTCTAGGTCCTTTCTCCTACTGACCAAAACGGCACACAGCAATACTGAGCCATTTGGCTGATAGAATACACCAGATTTATCATGAGAATTCTTCCCACCTCCCCTCACCGCTCTCGGCAGTGATTGACAGCTGACTGCTATGTATCTGCGGACACAGCAGCCCGTCAATCACTGTGAGGGGAGGGAAAAATAACGGTGTCTTCTTCGATCACTCAGATCAGCCAAACCCTAGGACAGCATATTAAAAGTGACAGATCCGCCTGAAGTTGGATTACTGTCAAAATGTTCCAGGGAAACTCATCTACTCGCCCACCCAAAATCTGTGTATGTTTCAAACAAAGCAGGGTATAACATTTTATCTAAACCTCTGGGCCGGAGTCTTATCCTTACACAAAACTAGAGGTACTAAACTAACTGACAAAATGAACAAAAAAGATAAACTAATTTATCACAATATGAAAGATAATTGAATGTATGTTTATTATAACACTCATTTGCTTAAGTTTTCCAACACTATAATGCACAACAATTCCTAGGATATTCCTATTACTATGATGAAATGTCACATAATATATATATATATATATATAATGTATTATTTTTTTTTATTATTTATATACACAAACACACATTAGAGGTATGTTCACACGCTTATTAAAAAACGTATGAAAATACGGAGCGGTTTTCAAGAGAAAATAGCTCCTGATTTTCAGCCGTTTTTTTAGCAACTCGCGTTTATCGTGGCGTTTGTTATGGCCGTTTTTGGAGCTGTTTTTCTATAGAGTCAATGAAAAACCGCTCCAAAAACAGCTCAAGAAGGGACATGCACTTTTTCACTGCGTTTTTTCCTCGGCCGTTTTTAAAAACGGCCGCATAAAAAAAATGCCCCATTGGAACAGAACGCCGTTTTTCCCATTGAAATCAATGGGCAGATGTATGGAGTCGTTCTGCTTCCGATTTTTGGGCCGTTTTTCGACCATTCATGGCCCGAAAATAAGCCGCGTGAACGTACCCTTACAAATGTCTGTGTCAGCCTCTGTGTGTTCAATTTTCCACTACCCTAGCAGCCATAATACGAGATTTGCACATGTCCAAATTGGTTTTGTCCACAAATTTGAACATAACTTTGTTCACATGTATCCATTTCTTCAACTTTTATAGAAGTATATGTGGCAGGCTGACTGGCATAGGATAAGGAGACTAGTATTAGACAGATTCACATGCTGCCTGAATATATCAATGTGGCTACTTCTCAATTGTTTGATCTTACTATGAAGACAAATGCTCAGAAGAAAATACAATTGAATGACTATTGAACCAGGTTGCAAAAACATTATTATTCTTGAAAGACCATCATTAAATAGGGAGGTTACAAATCTTCCTTTATAAGAAGAATTATGAAAAAAAAAGTCTATTGTGAACAGAGAATACATGGACTTGAAGCCATTTGCCTACTATGCAGAAGATCCAGCCAAGATCAGACAATATAACATTTAAAAAAAAATGGTCTGGCATTTAAACTGTATACATCAAGTCAGAACAAGAATCTTGTGCTGGTTTTCACGTTACAGTCAAGTGCTAATAATTGTTGGTGTCCTAACTGAAAACAAGGTAGCCTTGTACAAGGTATGCATCTTTTCTAGATTGTAATGCCACTTTTAACCTGAAGGAGTGCTGCAAGATACAAACTTTTGTTATTTGAAATTAACTTTGATTATGTGAGGATTGATCCACATCTGCATTGTTAGTAGATGTTCATGTTTAGGCATCACAGTTGGGTAAAAAAAAAAAAAAAAAGTATTTTAAAATCCAGTATCATAATGGTTGAGATCATATTCCTCTAAAAGAAAAAAACACTAAACATATAAAACTGTAAATAGAAGGCCTTCAGTCACCCTTTTGTGTTAAAGGGGTTTTCCGATATAGTTTCTAAAATTTGAAAAAGTTTTATACCTGTTAGTTATGTTGAACCTATGTTGCCCACCTGTTTTGATTGCAAAAACTCTTTCTACTTGCGCTGCGGTTGTTCTGCACTTTGTTTACATCTCTAATTTTCTGTGCCCGGATGTTTCCTGTTCTGATCAAAGATTCCAAATCCCAAGAAGCATAACGCCGATATGACCTCCCAGAGAAGAATCTCCCCGCTGCAGATCCTCGCCATACATTATATATATATATATATATATATATATTCATTGTATTACTCCTGCATCAAAAGCAATCCGGCTCTCTTCCCAAAGCGCTTACAACTGGTGCATGCGCAATGGGAACTCACAGTAGGAGAAGACACACAGACGCTGGGCTAACAGAGAATATAGCATGCGTGGTATCCAGTCTAACCCTTTCCCACACTGTACAGCTACTTGATTAATGACGTGACCGTAAATTCAGACCGCCGGAAAAAGGAAGTTATAGCTCATGTACGGGGCTGCGGCGGAAGTTAGGATTTCGGCTTAGGAACGCATCACGTGATCGTATATGAGATATGCCGTTAGAAACATCTAATGAAATGCAACTACATTAGAAAAAGCTTTTGTTTTATATATTTATTTTAACTAGCTTGTATGAATTGGTTCCGGAAATCCCCTTTAAGTCTTTTAATAATCAATCCAGGTGTCTCATATCTCTATACCATGGTCTCCCTTATAATGTGCGCAACTCAGCATTTCTAGATCTCGGAATGGCTAATGTGGTTGTGCAGTGACTCTTATTTCACTCAAGTACTTATATCTACTAGTAAGTTTTTTAATGTTAGAGCGAATTTATTTTATTTTTTTAACTTAAAGAGGCTCTGTCACCAGATTTTCAAACCCCTATCTCGTATTGCAGCAGATCGGCGCTGCAATGTAGATTACAGTAACGTGTTTTTTTTTTCCAAAAACGAGCATTTTTGGCCAAGTTATGAGCATTTTTATATTTATGCAAATGAGCCTTTCTTAAGTACAACTGGGCGTGTTTAAAGTTAAGTCCAAGTGGGCGTGTATACATCTGGGCGTTTTTACTTGTTTTACTAGCTGGGCGTTGTGAATAGAAGTGTATGATGCTGACTAATCAGCATCATCCACTTCTCTTCGTTAACACCCAGCTTCTGGCAGTGCACAGACACACAGCGTGTTCTCGAGAGATCACGCTGTGACGTCACTTCCTGCCCCAGGTCCTGCATCGTTTCGGATGAGGACACATCGGCACCAGGCGACAGAGGCTACAGTTGATTCTGCAGCAGCATCGGCATTTGCAGGTAAGTCGATGTAGCCTCTGTCTCCTGGTGCCGATGTGTCCTCGCTCGTCCGACACGATGCAGGACCTGGGGCAGGAAGTGACGTCACAGCGTGATCTCTCGAGAACACGCTGTGTGTCTGTGCACTGCCAGAAGCTGGGTGGTAACGAAGAGAAGTGGATGATGCTGATTCGTCAGCATCATACACTTCTATTCACAACGCCCAGCTAGTAAAACAAGTCAAAACGCCCAGATGTACACACACAATACACGCCCACTTGTATATAACTTTAAACACGCCCAGTTGTACTTAAGAAAGGCTCATTTGCATAAATATAAAAATGCTCATAACTTGGCCAAAAATGATCTCTTTTGAAAAAAAAACGTTACTGTAATCTACATTGCAGCGCCGATCTGCTGCAATACGAGATAGGGGTTTGAAAAACTGGTGACAGAGCCTCTTTAAAGGCTATGGAAACCTTTGACCTGGAATGTTTACATATGTTAGTGTTTACCTGGAGTTGCACTGAGTTTCAGGCTGCAAGCTTCATTCGTTTTCAAAACCCATGATAAGCAGTTTGCAACTTGCTCCTAGTTTTTTACTTTACTCGTGTGGGAGTTTCCCTTCCAGTAATACATACTGGATAGGAGGCTTGTGTGTCCAGGATGCTGCTGCCCCAGCTCTTATCAGAATAGCTTCATTCCCATACTGCTTTCCCCTTCTACAGCCCATGAGGGATCTTTTAGACCTTTTGCAGATAGACCGTGATGCTGAAGAGTGTGTAATCCGCCCCTTCCTCCCCCTGCAATGTCTGGGAGCTACACAGCCTGTGTGATTCCCCCACCCTCCCCATGCAGACTACTGTGTCTGCTCTCCTCCCTATCTTCACTCTGATCTAAGTGTTCAGGGAGGGCAGATCATACAGGCTGTCAGTATCAGAGTGTGGCGAGGGGGTTAAAGCCTTTACAACCTCCTACCCCCCACCCTGCTCATATCTCTAAAACAGAGAGAAAGCAGGGGGGAGAAGAAATTACATCAGCAGAATGCTGTCAGAATCAGCAGGACAACAGACTATGTGAAGGAGTGAGGCTTTGTTTACACGCACAAGTAAAAACGGCTGAAAATTACGGAGTTGAGAAAACAGCCTCTGATTTTCATCCGTTTTTGAAGCCGAAAACGCTTGAGGCGTTTTTTCCAGACATTTTTGGAGCGTTTTTTCCATTGACACAAAACGGCAGTGTAAAAAAAACGCCCCGTCTTACCAAAACGCCGTTTTTCCCATTAAATTCAATGGGCAGATGCTTGTAAGCATTCAGCTACCGTTTTTTCTCAGACATATTTCAAGGAATTTAATCCCCGAAATTTGCCTGAAAGCGGTGCGTGTGAACATACCCTTACAATGACTTTATAGCAGGAAAACGTTAAGAAAATTTCTTATGTACACAAAACGCTCACCGATTTCCCCAATTTCCGATAAATGATTAAGCATATTGGCTCAGCCCTCAAAATGGAAGACGCCTCTGTAAATATGCAGAAAATACTTTTAAATTTGCAAATTACCGTCAAACTTGCATACAAATAAATAGACAGGCTGTAAAAAACATGAAACAGAATGGATCACAGACTCCACGTGTATTTAACAATGACATTCCTCTCATTTGCTGTGGTCAATACCATTGGTGTGGGACATACAACTATCTTTTTGATTTAATAATACAATTGTGTATAAATATATTAACATGTAATGTTGTGCGGTTTTTGTTTATTGTACTTTATTTTTCAAGTACAATGGTTTCTTATTATAAAATATTAGTTTGAAGTAAATTATTAGCAAGAAAGCATTAAAAAGTACATATTCAGTGTCATCACCATATGAAACGTTGGAATTCAGGAATAAGTTTAGCAGAACTTTGTGCAAAAGGTGTTTATGGAAAAAGTACAAGCAAAAGATATAAACTCTTATATGTGTAATTTATTTTTCAGTTTTGTCTGACTGTTAAAAAGAGGTCCAGAAAATAAAAACACAAAAACCTTCAATAAAAATTATGAACTTTTCAAGTTTTTCTTTGTATCTTTTAACTCACTAGTCATTTTAATAAATACAATGTGACTATATAACAATTGTAAAATTGAAAATAAAGACAAGAAACAAGAGCACAGCTCATCATATACATTGGATGAAAGCAGGTTGAACCTGCATACAATGTAATATGTTTGGGGGGCATGTTAAACTTAAAAAATTTCATTGCTTTGCTCCCCCAAAAGATAAATCAGGTGTCTGGCAGCAGCACATTCCTCTATAAAAAGGGTGCACATAATATGGCCCGCGAAGCCATTCTGTATGACCCCCTGAAGCCCTTTGTGGCTGCCACGTTTATGGGGTGCCATACTAGTGGCTGCCATCATTAGGGGCACTGTGCGGTTAACACTACTGGAGGGCACTGTGTGGCTGGTTCCATTATGGGGGGCATAAACGGTTACTGCGTTTATGCTTAGCACAGACTTGAGTGGGCGGTGCGCGACTGGTATTCTCGCTTTGGTGCCCTTTGAATCCCTCTGTTATTCACTGCCACCTCAGGCCTGGCACTAGGCATAATGCAATGTATCAATTTTACCCAGAGTGATGTTTTAAAGGGGTATTCCTTATTGACGCAATTTGAAAATTGAATTCTACTTCTCTATCCTGCTGCATTCAAAAATATAGCACATTGATCTGTTAAAAATTGCACCCCATATAGAAAGACTCGAAAGGATAGTGATGTTGTAATATTTCTTATTTTATTTATGAAAATAAAAACATTTAGAACATCGGATAAAAATATTTAAATAAGATCCCACAAGAGGATAAAAAAAAAGGTATAAAAAAAACAAACCACAACAACTGTATGAAACAGAAACATTGAAAATCGGAGTCTGATTGCCATCAAGTCTTCTTAACCCTTTCTCATCCCTCAGCAAAGTGCCAATTCAGTTACGATGTGATGACCAGTGTCATGTGAGAACTAGGCCTGCACTGCTTGACAACGCAGTATAAATGTCTGTAGGGCTGTATCGGCACTGTGCCGGCAGCGGAGAAGGAGAACAGCTTGGCAGCAGTCATGTAATTCCTCATCTCAGGTTGTGTTATTCATCACATCTTTCTAAAAATCAATGAAAGCCTGACACTGTCCAAACTAAAACAAATATCGGGCGTTCAGACTACAACTGACCCATCGATTGACACACAGTCACATTTTTAGGGGTCCGAGAAGATGGAATGTGGGGACTTGGTCGGGTCCTCACACTGGAATACGGCTCTTGTGTCTGCCTACGACATAAAGGGAATACCACGGTCATCTGCTTTCTTTGGCTAGCACAATTGCGGCTCTGAAGGATCAAGAGATCCAAGATGGATATTTTTGATCTTGCATAATCGGTTATTTTGAGCTCTTCAGATCACAGGCAGACACAGGAACAACATTCAAGTGCAGACTCCCCATATCCCAGCAGTCACATATAGATTGGGTTAGGCTTTAAAAGGGTTGTCTGGTTTAAGGAAATAAATGTTAACTTTTGTTTAATAAAAAAAAATGTAAAAAAAGATTCAAAATATATACTTTCTGGATTTATTCCTCAGTTTTCAAGATCTCTGCTTGCTGTTATTCAGTAGGAACATTCATTGTTTACTTCCAGTGGATTAACTCCTTAATGACTGTCCACGGTCTTTTGACGGCAGTCAGCGCAGGTCCCCAGTCTACAACAACTTCTTTTGGCGTCGCTGTAGAAGAGGCTGATGAGCACTCCTGTGAGCTCATCCTCTAAGCAGAAGCTGTAACTAACAGCTCCTGTTCCTATAGAAGCCTCCTGAATACAGCTGGGGTCGGAAAACATTCGGACCCCAGCTGTTTAACCCTGATTGCCGCATTCCGTGACCGCAGCATGATCAAAGGGAACTCCCCTCTTTGATCGCATCACCAGGATTCCGGTGATGCGATCAAACACTGGGGAATCCCTCTGCAGTCAGTCCTGGGGTCCTAGAAAGGACCCCAGGGCTGTTTGTTCTGTTAGCCTGCTGTTCGGGCACACTATGTGCTGCCCTAACAGCAGCCTGTGTTACAGCGACACAGTGTAATGTATGAGAATACAGGAGTATGCTAATACGTTACAAGTAAAAAATAAAGTTATCCCTTAATGGGATTAAAAAAAATAAATAATAAATTCTCACAAAAAAATAAAAAAAAAGGCATTATTTTGCATAAAATAAATTGTATTGCCCCTACACTAAATTAAAAAAAAATCCTACACATATTAGGTATCTATACGACCGTAATAACCTGAAGAATTAAACTAATGGGTTATTTAGCGAGAACGGGATAAAAAAAAAATAAAGAAAAACAATGCCAAGATTCGCTTTTTCCTATATTGACACGGTAAAAAAAAATTTTTTTTTACCCCCAAACTGTCGGGAAAAAAAATACTATTTCTCTCGCATAAAACAAGGCCTCACAGCCACGTCAAAAAAAAAAAAAAGTTATGGCTGCTGAAAGGCAGAGAGGCAAAACCAGAAAAATTTTGCTGGTCATTAAGGTCTTTTCAGGCCCGGTCATTAAGGGGTTACATTGTGTCCATGGTCACGTGATGGACACAGGTGCATGGCTCGTTACAAGGTCATGTCTTGATGATCACACAGGTGCTGGGATTGTGAGAAGACACAGCTCTGGTACAGATACTGTAACGAGCCGTGCACCTGTGTGTCCATCACATGACCATGGACGGAATTTTATCCACTGGAAATAAACAATGAATCTTCCTACTGAATAACAAGAAGATCTTGAAAACCGTGAGAAATACAGAAAAGAATATTGGAAAATTGTGTAATTTTTAAATTATACAAAAAATAACATTACATTTCCTGAAACTGGACATCCCCTTTAAGGTGGTGAAACACTATAGCGCTACCTCCATAGTGTGTAAAGAAAAAAGAAACTGTCAATGTTCTCTAACAACTGGACCTTCATATATATGAAGTAATGCCATATTGATAAAGATCCGACCCACCCCAGAACCCTAAAGAAAAAAAAAGTATGGCACACAGGGGACCTGAGGACTGGCAGACTTCTCTCGCTTTCCACACATTGCAACCGGTCACTGTTGTCCTTTTTATAGCTCAATGGTGATATTTAGTCTTCCACAAGTCACAGTAAAATTGTAAAATGTTCCCTTATAGAAAAAACAAAACAAAAAAAAGCTATAACCAAGTTGGATTTGTTGCAAAGGTTGTTTGAAACGTTCTTTCCCGCAGGGAAACATTGAAGACTCTGAAGTTGTGGCAAATCCCGGACGACTCAGTGTCACGGTCGTCCCATGGACTCAATTCTACAAATTAATTTACATTCCTGATCAAGTCAAAACAGTAAACAAAATTGTTCCTGCAACCAACAACCAGTTGACTGCCACACACCACGGGGGAAGAAAAGATCTCCCCCTCTAGTGCAGAATGACTGATCAGCAGTCCCGAGCGAGCATCCAGTATCCACAAAGCCCCATCCGTAGAAGCGACGGCCAGCAGCTCCGTGTCCCCAGCGTGTGGGTTGGGAAATGTAAATGGCGTTGCATACACTCGTGAACTGGTTTTGTATTTCCATAATAATTCAGCCTCAGCACTACAGCAGTAGATGAAGCCATCATGTGAGCCAAATGTGATGTGCTGGGAGAGAGTGGAGACACATGGCGAGGAGAATACAGGCCCGTCAGTAGTGAAATGCCGCAGCTGAACAAGACAAGAACATTTCATAAAATTAGCATCTTGTCACTATATCCACCTGTATGAAATAAACATAGGAAGGAGTATACAGATTCCCTGTCCAGCTAGGCATTTGTATTTGCTGCATAGATAGAAACTGCTGACAGTGATATAAGGGTGAGGAAGGGGATTTCATGCAAACCTTTAAATTGCATGACCGAGAAACCACCGTTTGATGTTCATTGTGTCACTAGAGCTGTATACATTTGCACAGTTGCTTAGTCATATTTCCTCCTGTATCGGTAACATACTATATACCTTTTTCCTGCATTTCTCACCTTTTCGCCCATATGACTGAAACTGTAGAAGTTGGCATCCACGCAGCCAACAAAAACATGATTCTGGTTGCATAGCGGTGAAGAAAACACGGGCTTGCCTAGGTCATTCTTCCATACAGTTTTACCGGTGACCTATAACAATACAATGTAACGGAGGTCAATCAGAAACACTGGTAGTGCCATTTTCTTTTAACAATATTTTTATTGAATTTGTAGAGAATTGAATAAACAAGCAAAAAATACAATGGGGCCAAATTACTTATGTGATTGGATCTAGACCTTACTGTAAAATTTGCATAATTTTGTATAAATTTTTGATCCTATTTATGAAGAAAATGCGCCATAAGGCCCCATGCACACGACTGTAAAAACGCCCATAATCACAGGCCGCAACTACGACCCGTAATTACGGGCCCATAGACTTCTATTGGCCACGGGTACCTCCCCGTATGCTTACGGGAAGGTGCCCGTGCCGTTGAAAAATATAGAACATGTCCTATTTCAGACCGTAATTACGGCACGGGCGGGCCCATAGAAGTCTATGGGGCTCCCGTAATAACGGGTGACTACGTGTGTGCACCCATAATTACGGGAGCGTTGCTAGGCGACGTCAGTGTATAGTCACTGTCCAGGGTGCTGAAAGAGTTAAACGATCGGCAGTAACTGTTTCAGCACCCTGGACAGTGACTAACGATCACAGTATACATCAACCTGTAAAAAAATACTTACCCAGAACTCCCTGCTTCTTCCTCCAGTCCGGCCTCCTGGGATGACGTTACAGCCCATGTGACCGCTGCAGCCAATCACTGGCTGCAGCGGTCACATGGACTGCCGCGTCATCCAGGGAGGTCGGACTGGATGTCAAGAGAGGGACGCGTCACCAAGACAACGGGCGGGTAAGTATGAATTTCTTCTACTTTTATTACGGAAAGGGCTGTCCCTTCTCTCTATCCTGAACTGATAGAGAGAAGGGCTGCCGATTACTGCAGTGTAATTTTGCAGAGAAAACGTGCCCGTAAATACGGGTGGAATTTACGGGCACGGGTCCGTAAATACTGGTGCAATACGGGTCGAATACGTGTGACCAAGGACCCGTATTTATGCCAGTATTTACGGGTGGACAAAAATACGGTCGTCTGCATGGGGCCTAAAGGACAGGTATTTCTGCCTCACTAGACACTACTGTGTCTAGAAAAGGGGCGTGACTTAAAAGGCATACGCGCAAAATTGGCCCAAACATAAACTAAGCCAAACAAGAGGTGGTACAAGGAAGAGAAAAGTCTCTAGCAAGATGCGCTTAATCTATCATACACCATTCACCGTGATAAATTTGGCGCATCTTCTGACTGCCTGGTCTAAGTTTACACAGTCTAAATCTTAGAAAGTCAGCCGCAATGTAGATGGCTTTGAAGAGGTACTGTCCATAAAGTAAGGCCCTGCTAAAATCACGCTAATGCCCCCCATATGGCGGGAAAATCTACCTCCGTCAGCAGGCTGCATAAAGTGGGTTAGTTTGCACATAGGTTACCAAAAAAAACAAAAAAAAACACATCGCGTAGTATATTTTTGTTGTTGTTTTTTTTTTTTTTTTTTACTGTATTCAGTTGTATGGAAAAGCTTATTATGCTAGTCCATACGATTTTCATTTGTGGTATACTAGCCCGAAGGAGGCCAAAAGGACACTTTTTTTTTGGCCTCTGTTGGACTAATGGAGTCCTATGGATCCGCTTAGTGTGTATGGGGAGAGCTTTTCCCGGCGTGATGTGAACGGGGCCTAAACCTGTATAGTGCATATCTGCAACAGATTAAGTTGCCTCATCCAAAACTTGCAGGACCGATCCCTGGGGTTGTAACTTCCCTTCCACCACATGGGGGATTGGAACTATGAAAAAAAAAAAAAAATAGTTACTTTCCTTACGTCTTTCTGGGCTTACATTTATACATGAATGTTTAAAAAATCTTTTGACTCCCTAATGAAGAACGTCTTTGGGCCCTGTTGTTTCCTAAGTATCAGCCATGCTATAGCAATGCTGGTAGTAACCTGCTTGTCACACATGAAGCTGTCCACACTCATTTCTGCATGTTTCTCCCACATTCATCTAAAGTACAATAAGATTTCATCCGTTGTAACCAATCATTCTATCAGTTCCATAAATATAAATGCAGATCAGATACTTACCAACTTTGTGGCAAGCTTAAAGCATATATACGTACTTTTATCATGGAAAAAAATATTATATATATATTTTTTTAAGATATGTGCCTGTATACGGAGAGGCTCAAGTTACAAGTTATGTTTTTGGTTGATTTCTGTATTTTGTTCGTTTATTTTTAATTCTACTTTCTCGGACATCCGTGCTAGTGAAGCTGCATGTTCAGAGCTCAGTGGGTGTTCTCCTTAACCCTTCGCTCAATGCTCTACCCTGCATGTTCTCCCACACACGGCATGGCTGGGAAAGGTGCGGCTCAGAAGAATCCTCAGGGAATATAGAACATGCGGTGTGTGAATAACACTAACCTACTCTGACCAGATGCCTCTACATGGCTCAGGAGGAGGTTAGCAAGAAGCAAATGAGTAATATATGCCTGCACAATGACACTTCACACAGAGGTTTTTTTGTGTACAAAGTAAATTTTCAGATGCACTGGGGCAAAAATACCAAAGGTGCACATAGTCTTTAGAAGTGATTTGGCTTCTAGCTGTGGTTTTATCTGGCACAAACGATTACCCGTCTGATTAACTGTCGGACGTCCATGTCTGAACTTTCTCATACATAAAGCCACAGATCTCACAGTACCTCATGAGCACTTGCATTACAATCAGTGAGAATACATAAATCTACTTTATAAACGATAGGAATTATCTTATAAAACACATAAGATGACTTTATATATAACAATGACGGCATCAATTCTGTTCTGTACTTACAGGGTTAAATGCCAGCAGTCGCCCTCCTAGTGTAGCTACATATAAATGATGTGGTTTTGTGCTAATACAAGGAGAAGAAAACACGGCTCCCCCTTCACAATGAGCCTTCCAGACACACTGCTTTACCTGCAATAAGACAATACCACAAATTATTGCTGCACCATTATTTTTTTTTTTAGGGAATTATAACTTGTATAGTCCTGGGAAACCAGAGTCCTAAACGATAACTAAATTATATAAATCACTATGCGCTCGATTTACTTTTCTTCTATTAAATATAAATTATTGCATTTTTCCAGTTTTTGATTTATATGAAATACCATGTTAATTCATCCTTGGAGGTAAATATTGCTTACATTGGTGGGGGGGGGGGGGTCTACCCAGTGAGATTATTTCTAATAGAGGGGATGTGATTGAATCTGATCGGACCAGCCATGCGCACAGGCGCTGGATCTCTATTTGAGGGTCTCACCATTCAAGCTCACTTGACTTGTTTGATGGACAGGTCTCTCCTTATCTGCGCAGAGAGAGAGAGAAGCCAAACTAGAGCTGCCGAGCGGACACTTCTCCCCGGGCCCGCCGCTTTTTAAAAATAGGTTTTCTCTGAAACGTTGCCGTGTTTCAGAGTGAAACGCAGTTCTTTGTCACGAAGGAGACCATCAGTATTTCATGATGTCCTGCTGACAGGTTACCGAACAAAGAATCTGCTGCTAATGTCGTGGTGCCAGATAGCACAGGACATCTTCAGAGGACGAGCTATTTTGGAGGGACGAGTGGAACATACACAATATTAGGCTATATGCACACCACCATTGTTTTCGTCAGTGTTCATTTCTATGGCCCCCCTGCACACGACCGTGTTTATCACGGATCTGTGTGGGGGCCGTGGAACTGGGCCGAAAAACTAAGAGCAGGTACTATTTTAGTCAATGTCTGCGGCTCGGTCCCAACAATTCAATTCAATCAATTCATTCTATGACAACGTGAAAACCACGGATGTCATCTGTGTGTAACCTGTATACCGTCCATGTTTTGCGGATGAGTTGCTAGGCGACGGGGGATCGTGTGACCTTTTCAGGGGGTTGGGACAAGCGATTGACATAATTTCCTACCTTCCGTTCTGTGAATACGGAAGACGTATAGATGCTATACAGACTGTGTTTGAGGACATACTGAACAGATGCGGAGTACACACGGATGACACATGGACCGCGAAAATGGACAATAGATTAGTTATTTACGGGTCACAAAATACACACGGTCGTGTGTATGGAGCCTTAGGCAGGTGGTTTTGATTTTATGGTTGACACACATTTTGTCTGATATTGGGAAACTGGATTTTAGTCACATGGGGACAGGAAAAGATGTGGGTGAATATCAGCCCTGCCAGATCTGTACTTGTGCGTGCATTGTATACTATACAATAACATATTTAAGGTTACACTTTAATAACATGATACACAAGGTACCGGTATACCATACATGCAGCAAATTTTCATAGATAAGCCCGCGCATATATAAATGTATTAAAAATACATACTTCAATGTCCAAAGCATATAAGTACTGATCATGTGACCCAATAAACGCCAGCCCGGACACAGGATCTATGGCAGGAGAGCTCTTCACAGCATTGCCAGTGGTGAAGATCCAGTGTGTTTCGCCACTCCTCCTCCACAGTACATAGATGTAGCCATCATAGCAGCCTGCAAACAAACCACAGCTGCATACTAACAACCATATTCTCACCCCATGGATTCCAGCCTCTTATACGCCACCCCCTGATCTATGCTACCACATCATTCTTATATTATGACAATGTTAAAGGAATGCTCCAGGCAAAACGAATATACTGCGGGGTGCTGCATGACATCCCTCTTTAGTGGGAACAGGATTTATTATTGCATAACTGAATTAATAAGCAGTTCTGAAGTCTGAGAAAGTTTGGCTACAACCCCTATAGGAGCTCTATTTGCACCCTTTTTGGTGGCCACAATACTTAGTAAATCTCAATAGTAGGATTAATCTAATTCTTACCCACAAGGATGAAGTTTCCACATTTAGACACTGCAGCAGAAGATTCAATGCGATCTCCAAGGATTCTCTCCCACGCGACTACCCCAGTGTCCAGATGGAGAGCTTGCAATCTGTGTGAATGGGATCCAATGTACACAGTCCTTGCGGAGCCTTTATTGGGTGATATAACAAGGAGCGGTGAAGAATCTACACATTTGCCAGTGTCGGATGCCCATCTTTCCTGTAGAGTCATTTCCTGCTCATAAGATGGAGTTGGCTTTGCCCGTTTAGGGCCTGTATTTCTGCATTCTAAAAACCACGCCAGATCTTGACTTAACCCATGTGTTACTTCACACTGCTGGCCTAGTTCTGAACGCACATTAATGAACAGTCTGTTGCCTCTGCTTACTGATACAAAGGAAGCCGCTTCCATTTCCAATTTCTTGGCTTCAGTTTTTCGTTTAGATGTGTATTCCTTACTCACCTCTACGCTGGGATGTCCATGGTTTCCTGTGGCCTTCACACGGGTTTGATCCTGCAATACCTCCATGACCGGGGAAGTATATTTAAGAATGCATTTGTGAATGTCTAGGAAAGTATCACCGAGAATGACTTCTAAAAGTCCCGGCACAGATCTACCAACCAGATTCTCCACCTCTTCATGGAACCGGATTGCCTTTAAAGAGTCACCACCACTGAGCAGAAATACTGAAGATTGAGAAATGTCAGGACATCCTTCAGGAAGACCCAGGACAGACTAAATGGGAAAGAAGAGAAAGATTTACTGCAGTACTATGACGAAATAGGAGAAGACATGCTGTATATAGAAAAGACAAATCTTACCTTCCATAGGTCCTGCAAGCTATGCCACAAATCTGTTATGTGTGGCAACGGTGTGTGCTTCTTTTGACGAAAGTGGTCACAATAAACTAGATTTAATCTGGATGAATCTATTTTACCTTGAAAATAAATATTTTTTTTAGAACTGCTTTATTTTATATAAATAAAATTGCAAATAATCAGACACCCATATCACCCACGTGAAAACCCATGGAACTGTCCTGAAACGTACTTTTCAAACATATAGCTTCGATGTATCCTGTATATATAGAAGCTGGATCGTTCTGTCAGACATGTGGACTATATGAGCCAAACGGCTCAGCTGAAAGCTGGTCCTGTGTGTCTCCGACACACAGAATCCAGCTAATATTTATCACATCTTAGTTATGAACTTAGATGTGATCTTTATTAGCTGGATCCTGTGTGTCAGACACGCAGTACCAGCTTTTAGCCGGCCCGTTAGCTCAGTTGAACTGACGGAACCGGTTTTGACAGAAAATACAGCTTCTTTGTACACAGGATACATCGAAGGTGTACATAGCCTTTGAAAATTTGTTTTCTAAACCAGACAACCCCTTTATTGACCTTATTAAGGCGGTCTAAATTAATCGAGAGGAGCCCTCATTCATAACCCCCAGACAGAAAGGACAGCATCTCTTTCTCTGGTGGTCTCATGGTTAATAAATTGGTTTGAATGGACATCTAGTTATTCTTCACGGCACTTTATAGAGCAACACAACTCAAAACAGAATTCCAATAATACTTCAATACGGTGACTTCATTGGTTTCCTATTGATTTACTTTCAGATATGAATCTACCGAATGTTAGGCCCTCGTTCAGCAAGAAATATAAGACATACTGTATTTTCATCCTTACATTCTTGTTTTTATATTTTTCCGAAATCCTGTTTGCTACACAAACAACATCTACTTTCCTGTACACAAGTTTCATAATTAAAAGGTGCCCAAAGACATTACATATATGGGGCTGGGGGGCATAGAAATTAGATTACACAAAAATGTATAAGATCTGCCAACAATAATGTCTATGGCCACTTCAAGTAAATATTAACCAGTGCTATGTCTTACCATGCTTTGTAAGCGGCAAGGAGTCTACCAGAACCAAGTCGTCAGGCAATGCATAACTCAGGAGATGCGTCTGTAAATATCTCCAGAAGTATTTCTTTTCTAGGGGTCTTTTTGGCACAACGAATAAGACTAATTGTTTGGCTTCAAACAGCAGCACTGCACATGACTCCACAGGTTCAAGTTCTTCTACCACCTGAAACATGAGAAAGAAAAAAGTCACTTGTCCAGCCATTTCCATGTGGCACTGTGTCGTGGCTTTCTATAGATGTATCCTTTACATAAAGAGGAGAATGACCAGTGAAATGCCAAATCATATAGACAATGTCTAGGGTAAGGGCATCAGTGATGTCCTGGCACCTCAATGTGAGAAAGATCCAGAACATTATTAGCTATAAATAGTTATAAGTTTCAGGAGACAATCTTAATTCAATTTTAGGAAAATTATATATGAAGTGGCATCTCCGAAGTTTGCATACCTGCTGTACATATTCAGTATTTAATCGCTTGCCATGACGCTTAATCTGGTTATCTTTACGTCCTAAGTAAAACATGTCACCGTCTTGTAATTTCCCCCAGTCCCCAGTTCCTCTCATTGTTCCATGAGGTAGGGTAATGTCATCATCCAAAAAGCAGATTCGTCGTCTTCCTCCTGAAAGTGGACAGCAGCAGTACCCAGTATTAGCGCATTACAGAAGACTATTAAAACCGTATGTAATGGAGGTCTTATCAAATTTGTATCTAAAAATGAATAAAAAACAGAAACCAAGCATAGCGGTCAAAGAAATACAGATGAAACAAATAGAAACAAACAAAAAGTAAAACATTACCCAGAAAAATCTGTCCTTCCCCTTCTTCAACCCTGACATGGTCATCATTTCGGACTTCGACTTTCGTTCCACGCAGGGGATTGCCAAGCGGTACTGGATCACTGAACCTTCAAAAATGAATATATAAAAATTACATATACAGACATTTTGTAAAAGAATCATGTGCTTCTGCTGTAGGCCACTATTTGTACAGTAGATCTCATCATTTTCACTGGGATCTGTTGACAATCGAACGTGTATGGACTCCAACAGTTCCAGCCGGCTGTTTATTCTAGGGGAAAATGAAGAGGAGTATAAGTGAAACTACCATAGAAATACCATGTGTGCTGGCAGAGCTGTATGTACATGGTAATGGAGTGATGAGGTTTCATAACCGCTGATTGAACAGCTATATAGGGTCTCTATGCAGATTTGTAGTGGATAGTGATTGGCTGTTAATTTCCGCAAAGGTAAGTGGAGAAGAACCAATAGCAGCATAGATCATAGTCCAAGTCAGAAGCGCTACACTGATGTGCTGGGCACCACACGGGTACGTCGGAGGGAGAGATTGGGAATCTAATTATTAGTCCTCCTGCTGTAATGCTACATACTAAGCTATACATATAAAGCTGCCATTGAGGAAGCGTTCTTACATACAATATTTTTCTATACTAATATTTAGGCTGTTTTCACATGTGGTTTTTGGTAAGATTTACAGTTCGCTTGGATTCACACACTAATTTGCATCGTCGTTTTTTTTGAGGTGGGGGGGGTCAAAACCGCTGCGGCCAGATGTCTAGTGGCGTCTTTGGGCTTTGTAATTTTTTTTCCCAAACGCAGACTGCTCTATGTATAGTGGTTTTTCTGATGTTTTTCCCATATGCTTCTCTATAGGACTTTAAAAAGGCCAGAAAAAACACACATACAAATTTAACAAAATGTAAAATAAATGCTTGTAAAAAACGTAAGGAAAGACTGTTGAAATGGCATTCTTTTATAAGCATTTAAAAATGCAGAAAAAAATTGTGTGTGTGAAGGAGGCCTAAAAACATAATAAAAAATTTAACCGACATATATATATATATATATATATATATATATTTTGTTAGGAAAATTCAGAAGTTGTGTTCGCTCAGTTTTATTGATGGCTGGTCATGGTTGTGTAATGACATGACGTGTTTCAAAGTCTGACAAGTGGGGATCTTTAATATATCGCTGTGGGGCACATTGGTCATGGATTTTCAGTACACAGTCATGCGTGTATTGTTCATTAACTGGGCCTCATTTACCAATTCTATCATACATCAGTAACGTAGGGTGCTCCATATGCTCCAACACAACAAACACTTGTTTTTTGTATCTGGTGCACGCTACTGAACAGAGCCTGAAGACTGTGCCCTTAACATATCACTCACAGTTCGTGAAACATGAAAGTCACGTGCTCTTTTACCACACAAACAAATTGAACTTTGTGCCCGAAAATTTGTAAGGGGCTTAAAAAATAGTATTCGTGTGGACCACCACTTTTGGCCAAACCATCACTGAAAAAGGCCATACTTGGGCTTCGTTCACATATGCGCCAGGGTCCCGTTCCAACGGAACAGGACCATGGCATATATGTGAATGAAGCCTAAGTATGGCCTTTTTCAGTGACTAGTCGACTTCGCTATGGATTCCGGCAAAACGAGGGAACCCCTGCACAACTGAGACAAACAGAAACCATTGGGACCGCATCCGTCATCATTGAAATCAAATTTTGGTTTGGTTTCCGTTTGTGTCAGTCAGGGTCCCGTTCCGACAGAAAGCTCAGATGGAACGGGACCCTGGCGCATATGTGAACTAAGTTTTGCTGATACGATGGCAAGTTATGCACCAGTTCCCAACAGGATGCAGACAAACCTTAACGCTACATAAAGGAAGATCGCACAGGTGCAAAATACTGATGAACAGACACTCTCACGCCTACTATTCATGAGGGGGTGGCTGCTTAGTATCATTACACACAGATATGGCTTCCATAAATGTGCCTGTCACACGGTTACATGTAGTGCACCATGCTGGCATACAGCCTATTAATTACGCCAACTAGAACACTTACAGAAGCCATATTAGTGTTCAATGATAATACTAAGCAGTCACTCCCATCATGAATAGTAGGTGTGAGAGTGAATGTTAATCAGTATTTTGCACCGGAGCGATCTCCCATGTAGCATTGTGGTTTGTCCGCATCCTGTTGGGATCTGGTGTGTGTACCTGCCCTCGTATAAGTACGTATGGCCTTTTTCAGTGATTTTAAATAAATATAGTTCTTTTTTCGGTGATTTGTTTGTAATATTAGTGTAGGGACTCACAATACGATGAGGATCCTTGATGCAGGTTGCGAGATAGTTGACATTTTGGCCAAAATACGCTAATACCTCACGTTCATCATGGATATTCGTTGTTTATCATGGATATCTTTTCAGGGTGTAGCCAGGCCTTGTGTTGTTGGGGGGAGAATAGTTTATCATTACTTTGTGTGGTACACTTAGAAGGTGCTGGGCAGCCCACCTGCTTTAATAGTATTGGTGTAACTAATAGGCTTTATGCCAGCATGGGGTACTACACGTAACCGTGTGACTGGCACACTTATAGAAACCATATTTGTGTTAAATGATAATACTAAGAAGCCACTTCTTCATGAATAGTAGGCGTGAGAGTGGATGTTCATCAGTATTTTGCACTTGAGTGATCTTCCTCTATGTAGCATTGTGGTTTGTCTGCACCCTGCTGGGAACTGGTGTGTACCTGCTTTCATATCAGTAAGGAAGGTCTTTTTCAATAAATATAGGTTTTTTCAGTGATTTGATACGTAAGCATCAAATTAAAGAGGCTCTGTCCCCACATTAAAAGTGCCCTATCACCTACATAATCTGATCGGTGCTGTAATGTAGATTACCGACACTTCGGTAAAGTTTGTGTGGGACTTAATCACAGCACAGCGTGATCTGTGCTGAGTACAAATGGACATGAATGGAGAGAAGTGTATGACGCTGATTTGTCACCGTCATACACTTCTCTTTACAACGCCCACTTGGTCAAAAGTTAAAAAACGCCCAGTTGGGCATTAAGAAACTAATTAGCATAAATCTAAAATTGCTCATAACTTGCTAAAAAATAATCGTTTCTCAAAATAAATAAAAAACTTGTTATCTACATTACATTGCCGATCAGATTATGTAGGAGATAAGGAATTTATAATTTGGTGACAGAGCCTCTAATTTGTGCCCATTGAACTTTAACATGGATACGGTTAGCTACAAGAAGGAGAAAAAGAGGAATCAGGAGAGATGTGGGGGCACTGCACTCTGTGGCTTTTTTATTACAACATTAATTCTATATGTTTTTAAATTTAGAGAGTCTCAAAACCTTAATTTGGCACCTACATTTTTCGGTTTAAGAGCCAAAGGCAACTCAGTAAAATTTTTTTCTTCGTCTTGAGTCCCGATAAGTAGCACAGGATAGAATTGGAATACATAAGATTTCTCTACCACTGGGTGCAACGCACTCATCCAGCAATAGTGCTCACTCAGTCCCATTTATACCAGTCAAGTGACCCACAACACACCATATGCACAGTCATCTGTTTAGAAAACACCCAAACACTCAGAGCTGAAACTAAAGTATTTCTTATATTTAAGGATTTTACCATACCCTGATGGAGAGTTGAGCATGGTCTCTGGGACTTCATAATAAGTTGCCCAACTTGAAACTTCAGTTACACCATAAAGATTGAAAATCCGCGTCTTATTGCCAGGCTGTCTCCAACTGTGTAAGACACTTAGAGGTGGGAATTGTTCTCCTCCAAGAGCCAAGATTCTAAGGGATGTTTCTCTGGATAGAACAGAAGACCAAATTGAATGAGAACCAAATCTTCTCAAAAAAGTAGGCGTCACCTAAATACATATAAAAAAAATACAAAACTGTAAGGTCCTCTTAAAGAAATGAAAAATAAAAAACTTTCAGCTATTAAATAAGAAAGGTCATCCAACGTTATTAATTTATCAATAGGACGGAGGATAATGGTATTAACCTTGTACCTGGAAATATGCTATCTAAGGACGGACATTCATAGATTCCTCACGCCTGTATCTGGTGGCCCAAATCTTTTATTTTCTAACGTGAAATTTAAACTAAAATAGAATTGCTTCTCATAGACATTACATTCGAGTTTTGCAAGTTTTTTTATGCACGAGATCCAAGATCGAATACAAACGACCCAACCCAACAAAACCCCACCTCAAGAACAGTTAGTTGGAAATGCTCTCACAGTATGGCCCATAAATGCAGTAATCTTGGTCACTCAGACATCTTAGCCATGCTTCACCATGTGCATAAGTCACTGCCAGGGCTGACCAATAGTGGCCTGTTCACAACAGCGTTGGCTATCCGTTGAGGGGTATCGTTGGAGATTTCCGTCGGGAGAACCCCCTCAGCAGAAAGGCAAACGGAAACCTTAACTTCCGTTTGCATCACCATTGATGTGACGGAAAACATTGCTTATGGTTTCCGTTTGTCACCATTCCGTCAGGTTTTCGTTTTTTTGACAGAATCAATAGCGCAGTCGACTCGCCCTCAAACGGTTCAATACCGTTAATTTGTGTATTTCGAGACTAAGCTGTGCGGCCGCACAGCTTAGTATTGTAAAACATGAATGTAGTCAGAGCGGGGCTGCTGCTGTGTAATACAGCCATTGCCCCGCTCCTGACAAGTGTGTGCGTGGTCAGCATGATGTGATGCAACCGGCTCTGCCCTATTGACTGCCGGCACTGAAGATCGAGTTCTTCCTTCAGTGCCAGCGCCGCTGCTCATTAGTGCAGCGCCGGCCGCAACACCTCATGCGGACAACACGCACACATACTTATTGTCAGGAGCGGGCCAATGTCTGTATTACACAGCCGCAGCACCGCTCTAATGGCAGAGATCAGAGAAACCTCTGACCTCTGCCGCTATTCCCCTGAATGCTGCGATCAAAGCCGGCTCTAGCATTCAACTTTTTTTATTATTATTATTGTTGGCAAAGTATCATTTTGGTATCGAGAATCGCAATACTACACGAATTATCAGTATCGAAGTCCAAATTCTGGTATCGGGACAACCCTAGTTCAGTGTCGGCGGGTCTTGTGTATCCACCTGTAATCTATCACATCTAAGTTATGAACTTAGATGTGATAGTTTACAGGGGGATCCTGCGAGTCAGAGATTCACAGGACCCGTTGTCACTAAACCCGTCAGGTCCGCGGATCTGACTGATTCAGTGAAAAACCAACGATACAGCGGTTCTGTATAGAGAATACAGCTGTATCTCCAAAAGCAAAACTACAATTTTTAACAAAAAACTAAATTAGGAAGTTACACTAATCACACTGACTTTTTTTTTTTTTAAAAAAAGCCCTCAAAAAGGTGTCCATAGCTTTTGATGCATTGATAACCATTTTTAAAAAGGACTTTCTAAACCTTTCACATTTCTGAACTTTTAAACAGAGAATTCCTTCATTCCACCGCAACAGTTGCTAAATCATCATAAGATGTTGCAGACTTTCCTGAGGCCATTCCGTATCCAAATCCAGAAAAAAATCCAGCCATTCAGCCAATGCATATGAATAGGGTATTTAATGCTCCATTCATTATGCGCCAAAAAAACAAAAACTAGGAAAGATTAAACTATTGAATTTCAACGGTGCTAATCTGTATGTGAATCCGAAATCTGAGAAATCCGAGTGTTAGCTGCAGATTTCTGCTGCAGATTATTTTAAAGAAGCATCCCTGCTAGATTTTTTTTTGCACATATAATGCTAAAATATTCTAGCAGTGTCATATTTCTTTCCAGCTCAGTCGCATGTATACATTTTTAACCCTTTCATTATGGGCAGCTGTGATCTCAGTCTGACCACCAGAATAGACCATGTCCTCATGTATAGACAGGAAGTCATTCTTCCCTGTGTAGAGGACTTCCTGTAAACTACAGGATTACATTATCACCAATCAAATCCCTCCTCTCCCCACCCAGCTCCACCCCCTTGTTCCTCTGTATGTCCTGCATGTATATAGTGCTGCTGAAGAGATCATTTCTGCCCTATCTATGGGACCAGGAGTGCAGGGATATAATAGGTGAGTTCATAAGTGCAGAGGTATAAAACTCCCCTGACTTCTGAGGACGCAGTTACAGTTGAAACCAGAAAAAAAAAAAAAAAAAAAGGAAACCGAAATGCGCAAGATGACGCCTAATTTTGGTTTCTTTTTCTTTTCAATTAATTGCCCAGCCCTACAACATCCTCTACATTATTCCTTAATAACAGCCTATGCTGCATTATATAGGTAAAATAAAAAATAAATAAATAGCTGGAGTGCTTCTTTAAAAATCCACAGTGGATTTGCTTAGTGCTAATCCTGTTTAAACATAAAAACAAATATCTTTGGAGATTTGCTAAATAACAAGTAAAATTCTCTCAGTTCCTCAACACCAGACTGCAAACTACCAGTTTGTGAGTAACATTACGTACTGACAAAACAACAGCTTGTAGCCGGTTACAGAGAAGTGTGACAGCGTATTAAAAGTCATGAGAAATGTCAGTGAAAGAAAAAAAACAAAAAACGTAACCCTTTCTCGACCAGTGCCGCAACAGTACGTCGCAGTTCAACAGGAGCGTTCCCCGCTCCATCACTGGGGGGGGGGGGGGTCGGCTGTACTATGCAGTCAAAATATCCCACTATAATGGCCGGGATCAGAGATAAAGATCACTGCGACTTGAAGGCTGAAAGTAGCCCGCGTCCTTAATAAGTTAAAGCCGCATTAAACATTGCAATTTTGCAAACTACCGACAAACAATCGGTGGTTTGAGAAATTGCTACGGGCAGTGGATAGAAATTTTCAACATTTCATTAAGAAAAAGTTGGACGACAGATTTACATTGAATACCTTTAAAAATTAGAACATTGAATTTGAATAAACAACATGAAGGATAGGAATGCTGTACTGTGCGGCCCGCCACCATCTCTGGCACCCCCATATTTGTCGGATCTTCTCTGTATGGCACTCCAGAGAGAAAGAGAGGAGGTGGAGAGGTAAGTGCATGAATGTGGTTTTCCCCAAGACTCTTCCTCTCTGGAGTGCCAAAACGCGTGAGAAGTGAACCCCATTCCACTGATCATTGGAAGCCCCAGAAGTGAAACCCCCACCTATCAGACATTTGTGGCATATACACTCGATTTGCCCTTAGGAGTGGTACAATCTGGCAATGTGGCCCATGGAGCAAAAAGGTTGTGCACCCCTGGTCTACATGAATAGTGGACACCATATAAATGGATTTACTTAGGATATTGCACTAAACCCATCTCTGCAACCTACCTGTAGCACAGTCACTTTATGCTGGTGAAACAGTAGTTTGCACAGCCTCGGAGGCATCATCTTAAGGGGGTCTGGCAGAACTAGAAGACAAGCTCCAGCAGATAAGGCAACGAACATCTCAATAACAGATGGGTCAAAGGTCAGAGGCGATGAAAGTAACACAATATCATTCGGTGAGACACTGAAGATGGATCTGAAAAATAAATTCATAATTTGAATTGCAATATCAATTAAAATCCATTTATGGTCAAAAAGGAAGAGGCAGCATAAAGCAATGATACAACACATCGCCTGGGATATTTCATTACACTTCTAGAATTCTGCCAAGAAGAGCCAATCTGGTTGCTAAGAAACCAGCCCCCGGATATTTGGCTTTAGATGTACTAAATATTATTTCAGTACATCACGACTGGAAGATTAAATGTTCCTTTCCAATGAGCCTGTCACATAAAGCTGACAATTTATCTATCACCATTTGTTCAAATGACAGCACTTGTCACACGGACTAAAGTTTGTACTGAAGAGAACGCACCTTAAGACTGAA
Source organism: Rhinoderma darwinii (assembly GCF_050947455.1). NCBI lineage: Eukaryota > Metazoa > Chordata > Amphibia > Anura > Rhinodermatidae > Rhinoderma > Rhinoderma darwinii. The sequence continues at coordinate 78,216,681 of NC_134687.1, forward strand.
CATCCACCTACAAACCAGAAGCTAAAATCTCCAATAATTAAAATCGATTGTGGGAGACTGCTCTGCCCTGTCCAACAATGTAAGAAGAAAATTATATATTACCCAATGCTACTACCAAATGTATTACAGTATATTGTCATTTTGAAAGGCTATGTACACCTTAGAATTTCCCAAAAATTTTTTTATAAACTTTCAAAATACTTATTCAAAATTAGAATTTTTTGAGATACAGCTGCTTTGTATACTCTATACATAGCAACTGTATCTCATGCGCTAAGACCTGAAGCAGTCAGGTCAGCGGCACCGACACACAGGATCCACCTATAATCGATCACGTTTAAGTTGTGAACATAGATGTGATCGATAGCAGCTCGATCCTGTGCATCTCTGACCCGCTGACAATGAACCAGTCAGTCTGATCGGCACAGGTTTCAGCACTAGATACAGCTGCTCTGTATACAGGATGCAAAGAAGCTGTATCTCAAAAAGTAAAAATAACTTTTAATAAAAAGTATTTTGAAAGTTGCACCAATCACACTGATATTTTTATAAAAAAGCAAAGAAACACAAACCTATTTCAAAAAGGTGTACACAGCCATTAACAGGAGCAGAACGAAGGCAGACCTGAGGTCCTTCATTAAAGAGGCTCTGTCACCAGATTATAAATTCTCTATCTCCTACATAATCTGATAAGCCTGTAATGTAGAGAACAGCAGTGGTTTTTATTTTGACAAACTATCCTTTTTGAGCAAGTTATGAGCAGTTTTAGATTTACGCTAATTCGTTTCTTAATAGACAACTGGGCGTTTTAACCTTTTTACCAAGTGGACGTGGAAAAGTGTCTATTCACGCTCAAAACACTTCAGTAAAGTTAATGTGGGAGTATGTGACAGCACAGCGTGATCACGCTAGATCACGCTGTGCTGAATACAAATGGACATGAATGGAGAGAAGTGTATGACGCTGATTGGTCACTGATTGGTCAGCGTCATACACTCCTCTGTACAACGCCCACTTGGTAAAAAGGTAAGAAACGCCCAGTTGTCTATTAAGAAACTAATTAGCATAAATCTAAAATTGCTCATAACTTGCTCAAAAATGATAGTTTTTCAAAATAAAAACCACTGTTATCTACATTACAGCGCCGATTAGATTACGTAGGAGATAGGACACTTATAATGTGGTGACAGAGCCTCTTTAAGCCCCCAAGCTGCTATAACAATCAACAGCACCCCGCAATCGCGTAGCAGAGGGTGTCGAGACATTCTCCTCTTTCTAACGGCTTAGATGTGGTGGTCGCTATTGACTGCGGCATATAAGTAGTTGAACAACCAGAATTAGAGCACTCTCTGATCCTGGTCGTTAGTGCGATGTGTTAGCTGTAATACACAGCTGAAACCCGCAGCGTATGGAGCCCACTTAATACTTCACACCCCCACTATGATGTATAAATTTCATCTTGGAGAGTTAAGGGGTTACAAAAACAAAAGCTGAAAAGTAAGTTCATATGTATCACTTTGCTATGCAACCCCTAAATAAGGTCTGGTCAAACCAATTAACTTCAGAAGTCACATAATTGGGTGAATAAGGTCCCCCCTGAGTGTAATCAAAGTGTCACATGATGTCATTATAAATGCACCTGTTCTGAAAGACCCGAGTAGGGCTGGGCAATTAATCTGAAAAAAAATAATTCAGAACAGATAAAACTCACCTCATCTTGCGCATTTTGGTTTTCTCTTTTTTTTTCCCGGTTTCAACTGTATCTGCGTCCTCGGGATGCAGGTACAGTTGAATCCTATAGTAGTGCAGGGAACCGTCTGTTCCTTGCGCTACTATTCACTGCATAACGCTGGTCGCTCACGGCTCAGCGCAGACAGGAACGATGATGTCACTGCCTCGCACCTGTCTGCGCTGAGCCACGAGCGGCTCAGCAGGCATGTATTCAGAGACCCCTGGACTTCACCCATATGCAATCATTTCAGTAATCTTATTGGTTCACGGTGTCTAGCCTCAGTGCCCGCCCCAATTTTATATACACGGATGTTGGGGTTTATATACAGGGTCCCTGTATATTACCCCATCATTCCTGTATATAGCAGCCATCATTCCTGTATATAACCCCCATCCCTAAACAAAAACCCCATCATCCCTGTATATCACCCCATCAACCCTGTATACAGGGATGATGGGAGTTATATGCAGGGATGATAGCAGTCTAGTATATACAGGAATTATGGGGGTTATATACAGGAATGATGGGGGTTATATACGGGGACCCCAATCATCCCCGCATATACCAGCTCGCCATCATCCCCATATATAATCTCCATTATCGGTGTATATACCATTGGGGCGGGCACTGTCCGCTCGACGTGGTGCTTAGGCATTGAGGCTAAACAGGAAGTAAATGGGGTGGGCATTGAGGAGACGTGGACCAATAGGACGCCTGAAACAATGGTATATGGCAGACCACCAGCGGAATCTGAAACTATGCGCAGAGTCACACAGAGCAGATCTCCTCCACTCATCGTTGGAACTGGGTTAGGCGGAGTATATCTTTTATTAGAAACTATTGGGACATTTTACTGCGTGGGGGCAGCTATAGGGACATTACACCGTGTTGGGGCATTATACAGTGTATAAGGCAGTGTCAGGGGGTATATTATATACAGTAGTATAAAGCAGTATTATTAATAGTATAAATATTAATTCAATAAAGGGGCATGCAAAAAGGGACGTGGTCTAAAATATTTTAAAATCGAGGTAACATGTTCAATTAATCGTGATTTTGATCTCAATTGCCCAGCCCTACCCCTGAGTCTGCAACACCACTAAGCAAGCAACATGAAGACCAATGAGCTCTCCAAACAGGTCTGAGACAAAGTTATGGAGAAGTGTACATCAGGGTGGATTATAAAATAATATTCCAAACTTTGAACATCTAACGGAGCACCATGTAATCCATTATATAAAAATGGAAAGAATATAGCACAACTCCAAACCTGACAAGAGACTGCCACCCACGAAAACTCACAGACTTGCAAGGAGGGCATTAATCAAAGAAAAGAATCAAAGAACAAAAAAAAACATTTTGGAGTTCGCCAAACAGAACGTGACAGACTCAAGCACATAGAAGAAGGTTCTCTGGTCTGATGAGACTAAAATTTAACTTTTTGGCCATCATGGGAAACACTATGTGCGGCACAAACCTAACACTTCCCATCACCCCAAGAACACCATTCCCACAGTGAAGCATGGTGGTGGCAGCGTCATGCTGCGGAGATGCTTTTTATCAGCAGGCACTGGAAAACTGGTCAGGATTGAAATAAAGATGGATTGCAGTAAATACTGGTAAAGTCTTGAGGAAAACCTGCTGCAGTCGGCCAGAGATCTGAGAGTAGGACAGAGATTTAACTTCCAGCAGGACAATGACCCTAAACATCCTGCTAAAGCTACACTGGAGTGGTGTAAGGGGAAACATTTAAGTGTCTTGGCTTGGCCTAGTCAAAGCCCAGACCTCAATCCAATTAAGAATCTGTGGCATGACTTGAAGACGCTGTATACCGACACAACCCATCTAACTCGAAGGAGTTGGAGCAGTTTTGTCTAGAAGAATGGGCAAAAATCCCAGTGTCTAGATGTTCTAACCCAATAGAGACCTTCCCCAAGAGACTTGTATCTGTATATGCAGCAAAGGGTGGCTCCAGAAAGCATTGACTTTGAGGGGGTGAATACTTATGGACATTAAAGTTGTCTGTTTTTTTTGTATTAATTATTGTTTGAATCACAGCAAAAAAATAAAAAATATTTTGCACCTTCAAAGTGGTAGGAATGTTGTTTAAATCAAATGGTACAAAACCCGAACAATCTATTTTAATTCAATGAAACAAGAAAAAAACTAAAACAAGAGGGTAAACACGATCGCAAGGCACTGTGTGATACCACCTGACAAGGGGGGGAATATACTAGGTAGCACGTGGACAGTCAGTTCTTGAAGTTGATGTGTTAGAAGCAGAAAAATGGGTGTAAGAATCTGAGCGACTCTCACAAGGGACAAATTGTGATGACTAAACAACTGGGTCAGAACATCTCCATTAAGACAGGACTTGTGGGTTGTTACTGATATGAAGTGGTTAGTACCTGCCAAAAGTGCTCCAAGGAAGGACAATCGGTGAACTAGCAAAAGCTAGCTGGTCTGGTTCAACCCCACAGAAGAGCTACTGTAGCAAAAATTAGTGAAATAGTTATGATAGAAAAGTGTCAGAAGACAGTGCATTGCAGCTTGCTGTTTGGGACTTCACTGCAACGGACCAGTCAGTGTGCCCGCCAAAAGTGCCTTCAATGGGCACATGAATATCAAAACTGGACTATGGAAAAAGGTGGCCTGGTCATGGGGATACCCTATGGGAAGAAGGCAAGGCGGCAGAGGCAATGTAATGCTGTGGGCAATGTTCTGCTAGGAAACCTTGGGTCCATTCATGTGAACGTTACTTTGACAATTACCACCGGCCTAAACATTGTCACAGACCAAATACATCCCGTCATGGCAACGGTATTCTCTAAAGGTTGTGGCTTCTTTCAGCAGGATAATGCGCCCTGCCACACTGCAAAAATTGTTTAGAAATGGTTTACAGAATATTAAACTGTTCAAGGTCTTGGCCTCCAAATTCCTTAAATCTCAGTCCGATTGTGCAACTGTGGGATGTGCTGGAAAAACAAATCCATCCATGGTGGCCCCCACCTCACAACTTAAAGAATCTGCCGCTAATGTCTTGGTGCCGGATACCACAGGACACCTTCAGAGGTCTTGTGGAGTCCATACCTCAATGGGTCAGAGCTATTTTGGTGGTATTGTCAGGGATCATTAGCCTGTATATTGTTTGAAAAAACATTATTACTTTATTTCAGTATATTCCACAAAGAACTCGAATGTAACAAAATGGAGCCTGTATCAGGAACACGCCTATGGAGACACCGCCCCTGGAATGCAAGAGGAGTGTACAGATGAACTTGCAGCTGAATAGAGCCAATGGGGCTTAAGCACGTACCACCTTCCTACAGAGAAGATTTTTTGTAAATCTTTGTTCAATAAAAAGTTAGTTGTCCTTCCTGCTTCACTGAGGGAGGATCTGTACCAACACTATTCTGCCTGGTATATTTCTTCCATGCATGCACTCAGTTTCCAATTTACAGAGGTGGCTATTCGGTGTGGAATAACAGGGAGACGGAAGCTACCCTGACAGTAGGAGAGGACCTATACAATATTAGGTAGATGGTTTTAATGTGATGGCTGATGTGTGTATGTTTTAGTGAAGACTTATTCTTTGTGCCTTATTTGCAAGGCAGCGTCCCCAGAGTGCTAGGAAACAATAACACTTGATGCTGCCACCGGTCAGTGCTGGTAGCACTTATGAAAACAAAAGAAAACATTCGGAGATACTTTGTCTGCTTGCAATTTTTCCTTAAACAGGCCTCACCTGAGATGAAGAATATTTGGTACAATGCAGCAATGTGGAACGCTGACTATTTTGGGGGTGCCTGTTGTTCCAGAAGTGTGTAGAACATAAGCTAAGCACTGTCTGCCTTGAATGTCAATACAGTCTTCATTCTGCCAGCTCTTAGTACGGTCTCTGCCACCAGAATTGTGGTCAACTTTATTTTTGGCCTCTGTATTATCACTTCTAACAGCTTCAAAAAGTGTGATGTGTAGATGCTGCACTGTGGATGAATCCTTTTCACTCCAGCCAAGTAGTAGCTTGAACATCTAGGAAAGAAAGACCACAAACAACAATTGAACAGCGTAAACTTAAAGTGCAAGAATCATGAGTTCGATGCCAAGTGGTAGAAGTTTGAGATTTAATGGCATTAAAGTTGAATCCAATGGGTGCTAACAGTGGACACGGTCTGACCCCTTGGACCAGAGTTTGAGTGCCATGCACGGCATCCTCTTACCAGATGGATTTATCATTTGGGTTGTGCAGTATGAGGCAAGCTCCGTGGATCTCTACAGATTTACCGAGAGGCCATGTCAGACAGAGCTTCACTTACACTGCAATGTCCACCACTCAAACTTAGCTGGTAAATGGACACCTTTGATAAACATCTTGTAAATGTCCAGCTGTGCATGACTGTCCAAAAGGCCGAATACACACGTGGTGTTTTTTTTACATTGAATGCAAATTATATTTATGCATTTTTTTTTTGTAAGTTCTCTTTCTTAAAACCTGCAATTTTTAGTTCTGCATGATGCAGGCTGCAATATGTAATAGTGACGGGCGACTGCCAAGCTGCTTCTCTCCTGCTCTGCTCGTAGCACTGTGCCAATCTAGCTTCAGGCACAAAAGCAGAGTCATGTAAGACAGACGGGCTACTATTGATACACTGTCTATATACACACACACACACACACACTAGTATAGAAAACCCGTTACATGGGTTTGCTAGAAAAAGGAATGCCCCCCATTGCTGCCCCCACACAGTATAATGCTCCCTATAGCTGCCCCCACAGTACAATGCCCCCTATACAGTACAATGCCCGCCATACATGCCCCCACACAGTATAATGCCCCCCATAGCTGCCTTCACACAGTATAATGCCCCCCATAAATGCCCCCCATATCAGCTCCTCCCACAGTATAATGCCCCCCATAGCTTCCCCCACACAGTATAATGCCCCCCATAGCTTCCCCCACACAGTATAATGCCCCCCATAGCTGCCCTCACACAGTATAATGCCCCCCCATATCAGCTCCTCCCACAGTATAATGCCCCCCATAGCTTCCCCCACACAGTATAATGCCCCCCATAGCTTCCCCCACACAGTATAATGCCCCCCATTGCTTCCCCCACACAGTATAATTCCCCCCATAGCTGCCCTCACACAGTATAATGCCCCCCCCCAAAATCAGCTCCTCCCACAGTATAATGCCCCCCATAGCTTCCCCCACACAGTATAATGCCCCCCATAGCTTCCCCCACACAGTATAATGCCCCCCATAGCTTCCCCCACACAGTATAATTCCCCCCATAGCTGCCCTCACACAGTATAATGCCCCCCCAAAATCACCTCCTCCCACAGTATAATGCCCCCCATAGCTTCCCCCACACAGTATAATGCCCCCCCAAAATCAGCTCCTCCCACAGTATAATGCCCCCCATAGCTTCCCCCACACAGTATAATGCCCCCATAGCTTCCCCCACACAGTATAATGCCCCCCATAGCTTCCCACACACAGTATAATGCCCCCCATAGCTTCCCACACACAGTATAATGCTCCACATAGCTGCCCCCACAGTATAATGCCCCCCTTCCCTGCCATACACAGTATAATGCCCCCATATGTACGGACCAAATAGAAAAATAATAACATACATACCTATCCCCGTTCCAACGAAGGGTGGAGGATCCTTTGCCTCCTCTGCACTGTGCTCAGTGTGCTGTGAGCGGCTCGGCGAAGGCAGGCGCGATGTAGTGACGTCATTGCGCCTGTCTGCACCGAGTCACTCACATCGCACAGACCGGAGGAGGAGAAGGATCCTCCACCCGGCGGGGGAACGGGGATAGGTAAGTATGTATGTTATTATTTTTCTATTAGGTCCGTACATATGGGGGTATTATACTGTGTATGGGTGGGAGGGGGGGGGGGGCATTATAGCTACGCCACTAATCACTCACATCTCCTTCCTCAGTCTTCTGGCTGTGGGCGGAGCTAACTGACGGTTGGGCTGTGAGCGGAGCTCTATTTGGGCGGAGCTCTATGTGAGCTTCGTACACCACGTCCTTCTCAGTTATATAATAGATACAAGAAGTCAAACCATGCTTTTATTTTTAACTTACGGTCATATTAATCAGATTTTCTAAATAAATGTAGGCGATGGGAATGTTTTTGTTTTTTTATCACTGCTGAATGAATATTATTGTGATATACTACATCTTCAAACCACACAAACGTTGATGACAAAACGGCATCAGCTATGAAATCAGTTCAGCTCAGATATTAAATGGACACTAACTTTTCAAACAACTTATTCTAATCTAATAGTATACCTGATAATTATCAAGTTTGAAATGTATTTACTGTTAAAATTTAGGGGTTTTACCCATGCAAATTCTGTGTAAGGTTACTGCCACTAGTGGTCTACCTTCCTGTAATCTGCTGTCCATCCCCTGCTGTCAAGCAAAATCCATCCCTAGTTACAAACAGACTGCAGGAAATGGGTAGTGTCTCACAGCCTGAGCATAGGAATCTATGGAGAGGTGAGGGGGGAGCAGGGAGGAGACAGGCTGGTGGTTAGTGTTATATGTCACCCGAGTGCTGGATTCTCATCTACACTGCTCGTTATTGCTGTATAACGTCCTCCTTGCTGCTGCAGCTTCTATATACGTGATAGATAGAGATAGGAGAGCAGAATTCTTCTTCTGTGTGCTGTGTATAGAAGACATAATAGCAGTTAGGCTCCACCCCCAGCTCAGAGAAAACGGAGAATTAGAGAGAGAGCCTGCATAGGGGAACACTGCTATATAATGCCATATACAAGTCATGTAATGGCCCGAAATAGTTTTATTCCGGATGTACACACATATGACAGCTTATTCTGAAAAAAGTTAGGTACACTTTATTGCAATATTAGTAACAAGTGTATAGCATTATGCAAAAAATTAGAAAAAGTCTTTGAAAAAAAAAAAAAACAAAAAAAACAGATGCCAATGTACCAGAAAACGAAACAACCATATCCACCACCACTGAAGCCCCGTAGGATGTAGATATTGTTGTACTTTGTGGCCCTGACAGAAGTCAAAAGGAAATCAGAATCTCTCAGAAGTGAAGCCTCTGATCTGTAACTTCACACGATTATACCGCAGTATAGAAGATATTACAAAACCTCTCTCACATTAGTTTACACAAAATAGCCTACTTTTTTCAGGTAGAATTCAGCACAACTTTGCAATCGGCTTTACATATGACATGAGAACAGGACAAGTTCAATATAAAACAAGTAGAATAAAATATTTGCCAAGTTCCTTTTTTATTACCTCAACTTTGTCGTTCTCCACTAGCACATACTGTATCTTACATCGTTGAATGAATGCGGATGTGAAGGGTGACGGAGCAGCAGGATCTATTGGAGAATACGCAGCCGGCACTCTCAGAATCCTATGTAGACATTGAAACCATTTATTTCACGTGCTCCCTGCAGAGAATACAGTTAAAAGTCAACGTAATAATTAGTTACCCCAGAATCCAGGATGGCAAATTGATTCCGGGTTGGCAGTAGAGACCAATAGTTTTATTTTCCAGATCAAAGGTATGGGATTTCAGAAAAAGTGTAAGCTCTTCAGCCCTCTGCAGCATTTCTTGGTACGTGTAGTAAACTGGAGTCCTGTCGTACGGTTGAAAACATACAGCATCCTTGTCCCTATATAGGGCAGCAGCCTGCACCACCAGGTCATGCAGCGTACTCTCCATCTAGAGATCAGGGACCTAGAAATACAGAAGAAAGAAAACATAGTGGCGACTAGCGGTCAGAATAGTTTAGATTCCTAAGACACTGCTTACTTGGTCACGTGTCATCAGAAAATTATCTATTGTTTAAAGAGAACCTGTCATGTTGGGTATGGAGTCCAATTTAGGCCTTATTCACACGAGCGTATTTCACGTCCGTGTTACGCACGTTAAAACAACGGCATCTCACGGACCTATGCAATTCAATGGGGCCATTCAGACATTGTGTTTTTCACGCAGCATGTCCGTTGCGTGATACTCACTGCATGTCCTACTCTTGTGCGTTTTTTGCGCATCACGCACCCATTGAAGTTTATGGGTTCGTGAAAAAAAACGGACGTCATACATGTGCTGTGCGTGATTCACGCAACAGTTGCTAAAGAAATGATGAGAAAACAAACAAAAACACCTTCAGTTTATTTTGCGGACGTAAAAAACGCATTACATACAGATGACATATGCGCGTAAAAAGCAGATACGCACCGTACACGGATGTCACATGGAACTGCAATGCAATGTTTTTCATGCACGCTAAACAAACACATTCGTGTGAATAAGGCCTTACAGGCAGCATGTTATAGGCCCGGAGGAGCTGAACAGGTTGAGGTACATTTTTTGTGGGAAACAATTCAGAATAACTTGTGTATTAATCATTTAAACCTCTGCTCATTCTGGGTCAAAGAGTCCAGTGGGCGGTCCTATACAGTGATTGACAGCCATCTTCGTATGCCCCCTCATACAATATTTTTTTTTTTTTTTACTTTTCCATGTCATTAACTATACCTAAAAAAAAAACAAAAAACAACGGCTGTAAATCAAAGGCTGTTTTCCCTTGGAAACAGCGCCGTATTTTACAACTGTTTTTTGTTAAGCGTGTGAACATAGCCTTGCCGATCTAGGCGGTGAATCTGCCTGAAAATTCCTATTGAAAATCAATGAGGAGCTGAAAAGCACCAAAAATAGTGCACGGATTTTAATGTTTGCAGTCAAAACCTCCAGCGAGTGGTTTAGAAAACTGCGCTGAAAATCCGTGTCATAAACCAACCTGAAGGAGGCGCCGATTTTGGAGTCAGATTCAGCATCTGATTTTTCAGCATCAAATTCATACCATGTGAACATACCCTTCATGTGTATGGCAGCCTGGGCAGGTCTTCCTCGTGTCTGGGAACTTCACTTGCACAAATACACAATATAGAAAAAGGAGTGACAACTTGTGACGCACAGAACTTATTTTCAAGTGACACTGTCATAACACAGCGGGATTTTAAATACAGGCAAATAGACTATATATATATATATATATATATATATGAGGTCTATCAGCAGTTGGGGCAGAGGGCACAGAGAGCGGCAAAGGTGTGATTTGTTGCTGCCACAGTCACTGCTAAAAGTTTGTGTGACTGGCGCTTGTGTAGAAGAGCCCAACCGATGCCCAGCGTTATAGATGCCTGTATTTTTAGTGCCACTGTTGTGAAATCTGCTACGGAAAAACAAAAGATGGAATCTGATCAGTTACTACGGGCAACGCTGACATGCACGAGGCCATTTTTGTTTAATTCTTTGGCATCTTCAAGATCTCTGCTTTCTGTAAGTAAATAGACACATTGTTGCTTACACTCTGAGGTTAAATACCTGAAAAGACCTAAGGCCTCGTTCACAATCCAATACAGCTTTTAATTTATTGGCCAAACTGGGAATGGATCAAGAAGAGGAGAAGTAATGAACCAAGGCTAATCTTAGGCCCTGTTCATGAAGAGTTTTTTTTGCACGCAAAATCTGAATTCCGGGTCAGATTTGGAACTGCCTGCACTTTTTGTTCTGCGTTTTTTCCTCAGCTTAAAAAAAACTGAAGAAAAATGCTCTGAAACGAGCGCCGCAGGTTTTTCTGCTTTCCATTGATTTCAAAGGGAGGTCAGAGGCGGAAACCGCTGGGGGAAAGAGCATATTGCTTTTTCCTAAATGAATAATTTGAATGAGATTTGTGTAGATTTAATACACATAAAACTGGATGCTGCATGTTTGTTTTGCTCCAAAAAAAAACACAGTCTGCACAAAACCGCACAATGTGATCTATGCCATACATATTAGATAGAAGCTATCCGTACATGCCGATTTCAGAGAGAAGAAGCCGATGATCTAATGTGTACGGGGGCCTGCTAACATCCCCCGACTGCAGACTACATTGGATTTCAACATGCTCAATTTATTGTTCCCGCAGGAGATAAGTGGCTGACAAAGGTGTAGGGCAGCTGGTTATCTCCGCTACCTATTGAAACATAGGCACTTGGTCAAGCACGTTTCTGGCAAGGTCAGGTAAAATAGATGTTAGGCGAATGAGCGTTTGGCCAATAGCATGTGTATGGCCAGCTTTACACTTCACAGCTGAGGATCTGCTACAATTGCATCCAGTGTACACATTCCTAAAAACATCAACAGCGGCACAGATCTCTGGTACTGGTAGTTTGCTACAATGTATTGGTACAAGTAAAATGTATCATCCTGGAGTGCAGACTGCCCCAGCTGCCAGAGATTATACATATTAGTCAGTACTTTTATACTATCCAGTTATTATTTGCTGGAGAAGAGAACATATAGTTCAGTCCTGTAGACGTGTTGTCGGAAATACATTACAATATAATGACGTTACCTTCACTAGAGACAGGCCTGACCTTTCACCATTCCCCGCTGACACCTGCTGCTTGCTATGGAACCCTCTCATCTCTATCGTAAGGGCAGCTGCTCCATTGTAAACACATGCAGAACACCATACGCATGCGCTGTGGCTGCTTCCTCTCTGTGGTACGCACATGACCCGGAAGTAATGAATAATTGACGGCTCCATAGGAAAAATTCATGCATCTGCGCATATGCGTTCTTCGCTGCGGCACACACATGGCCCGGAAGTGATACCCATGTGAAGGACGCAGTTTCGTTTCCGTAGTTACCGATTAATTTACTGTCAGTAGTCACTGGTCTGATATGGATGAATGTGGTAATATCATGAACGGCAATAGCAGCGGCTTTCTTCAAGGGTTTTAGAGACTGGTGACCTAGGACTGCAGTCACTGCAAAGAAAGGTCTGTTATGTTGTGTACCTGAAGACCAAGACATAGACAAAGATCTGGTGACTATCTTCATGATGTTTGTCCTTAAATGTAACAAGAACCACATCAGGGGAATATTTGCATTGTTATATATGGGGAAAGTGTTCTATTGTTAGTAAATACTATTAGCAATAATGGAGAACACGGAAATATTTGCAGTTTGGCCCATAAATGTTCTGACTGATGGTAGAGGCGATCATCCCGTCACCATAGTATAAGATCTGAGCTCTCATCGCCATTCATTCAATGATTTGTGGGGGTCCCAGCACACAGACCCCCCACTGAAGTAAGCGAACGTAATCTAACATGGCAGAAGTGATTTTGACACCTGAAGTTCACTCTTGAGGTGTTGGTTGCTTATATGTGACCTGTTCTACGTAGACACCACTATATAATGGGTTCTCTATAAACGACTGCAAATATACAGATGGTGTTTAGCTGTGATGAGACTACAATGCCCAGCATGCCCAGACATCCTGCAGCGTTGTAGTTTATATGTGTATGTTTTACCTTGTCCACATTGAGTTCATCATCTGCATCTCGTCTTGTAGATTACACTCTCGGCGATGACCTAGGAACATCTCTAACCATGCAGAATATAAAGAAGGAGCCTGTGGATGTAGGTGAGTGTATCCATGAAATCAATAATAATGGCGATTTTTATTTCATTGCCATAAGTATGTGAATACCAGAACATCATATCCATATGTCTGCCTTATTCCAAACCCATGGGCAGCGAACGTCATTATGCGCAAAACTTCTAGGCTGGGCTACACTGTGAAAGTCAGTGCGCAACTACTGTATCATGAAAGTGCATTATAAACGCTGCATAAAGCCATGGCTGGTGTCACCGTGTAGCCCAGATTCCTACACGGCCTTAACACCATTCGCCACTCTCTTTCTTAAATCTCTTTCTGACCAGATGTCTCTTGACGTGTGACGAACTCCCTATACTCTGTATTACACAATTTGTTACCAGAATACCCAGGTTCTTCTCTTGTTCCGTTATCCCTTTTTATTCCATTTAATGTATATTCATTAATACTATTATTGTGGCCTAGGTTCTTTACTTGGCAAGATTAAAATGAATCTGCCATGTTTTTGCCCATGCTGCCAGCTTATCTAGGTCTTTCTGTGATATTTTACAATCTAGCTGAGCTTTAAGGCTACTACTTATCCTTGTGTCATCAGCAAAAACGGACACTTTACTATCAATCCCATTTCATTCATAAAAAGAATTGGGCCTAACGCTGATGTCTGTTGACTTTGCAGTCTATTTTGAGTGTGTACCCTTTACAAGAACCATTCTCCATTCTTCTTGGACGGCATCCACTCGATTCTGTGACATGCAGAGATTTCAATCTATAGAAATGCGCTTGAATAGAGGAGAAATGGCAAAATAAAGGTGTTGCACTGTGTGATTTTAATCTTTCTCCTTCTGTCAGGGGCAGATTCAATAGGCAGCACATCCCAGGAACAGTATTATCCAAATCTAGAGGACACAGACTTCAAGCAAGGTAAGCGACGTGACAAATCAGAGCCCATTGCCTTTAGGTCAACTTAACAGCTATCATAGCAAATGGGCCATGTTAATTCTCCCCCGGAAGCTCCATCGGCTATTTTATGTTGTTAACCATAATGTATCAAGTGAACTTTCCTATTATTTAGAAGGATAAAATAAAACTTAACATGCACGTTTCTAAATTTAAATCCAGTAAAATGTATGGATTATTTATGTCATTGAAAGATCATTTTGACTGGATTTTCCTTCAAATCTTGCCACGTATTTCAATGTCGCTGTTTGACCCACCTGCCAAGACTCTGAATCTGCCGTCATTATGACAGTATATGTGTATAGAACAGATTCTCATGCGTTCAAATGAGTTCAGACAATGGGGCAAATTTATTACTGTGTCTGAGTCTAAAATTGGCCAAATTTAGGTGCAAATAGGTACAATTTTGATGTTTGCCCTTCACTAGACACTTCATAAAAGTGTCTCTAGAGGGGGTGTGGACTAGCAGGAAAGGGCAAGATCTATTTGTAATGGGCTTGGCTTAAAATGCGCCCCCCCCCCCCTTCAAAAAAAAAAAAAAAAAAAAACTGGCACAAAATTCTGGCGCAGAATAAAAAGTCAAATCAAAGGTAGTATAAGGAAGAGAAAAGTTCCTTAACATGTCATGCATGATGTGCCAAAATGATCATGCAGCATTCACCACTGGATAAATGTGGCGCATTTTGTAACTATTTGGTCTAAGGTTACACTGTAACTACTAGACAGCATTAGTAAATGTGGACCAATGTGTCAGTGGAGTGCTTTGAACAGCACTGCACTTGTTCCTGTGGATTATTAGGGTTACAACATAGACAGAGTCATTGTGGTTATGCATGCTATCTATACACCAGCCCTATAGATATATAGCATACACAGAATTAGTGTATTCAGCAGATCCACAGACCAACTAACTAAAGTCCTGCTCTCTGCTCAGGGTCTTTGGGTTTGAACGGAAGTAAATTACAAAGTGGCATAAGTTTTAGTGAAATATTGCTGTATAGCGATCATCCAGGGAGATATTGAATCTTGTAAACAATGGTGTTTTGCCCAAAATATGCGCTATTCTAAATATTTTTGACGACTCGTCAAATTAGTTCCCTACACTCAGGCCTTGCGGTCTACGGCATTATGACCGTTCTGTGCTGGAGAAACGTTTTGTACTATGATATGATAGGTGAAAAGAGTGTAGTGTCTATTAACTAGTCTGTTGACTTTTTACACTAGAGAATGAGCGGGACGTGGACAAGGAGTCCAGAATAGTGTCGGTAAGCAGTACAAGAGAAGACCATGGCGTCACGTCACTGCTCCATGTGTGGTCAGATGACAGGATCTTCCGGCAGGTGACAGGTATGGCCTGGGAACAAATCATTCAGAAGGAGAAAGATTCTTTGTAAGACCAACTACTCAGTCGGTGGTATTTCTACATGTTGGTAGTGGTGTTGATCCAATAATAAAAATGTCTCTAAAATAACTCTACTGATAAACATCCATCATAGCAAAACCCACCCCAGAATACAACATTTATATATGACTTCTCTTTATATTGTTGTACATAAGAACCGTGATGCATCTTACAATTGTAGATGTTTCCCACCCTGGCTCGAGCTTAGTTGGGCAATGACTGTAGTGAACAAATGACTGGTAGTTACTTTGCTAGGGAACATGTGGATTTGCCCGTTCAATAAATTATTCAATGTTAGGTGGAGTTATTCTTTGGTATACACATGACCATAGCTAACCAGCCTATGACAGTATTGGGATTCACATTTTTATTCCATTGGTGGTATTGTTACTAGAAATGAAATAACATTGTAACTGATTTGTATTAAAAAATATTTACCTTTCATAATTTCTGCCGTCCTTCCCGGCTGACCACATATAGACATTGCCCGTACTTGCCCCCCACCTTCATATACATTGTATGGAGCATAGCTTCTAAAAATACTAGTAGATCTTGCACTGTACAAATACATTTGGCAGGGGGCATGGCAGAAATATATATATTTTTTAAATCAATTATTTCCTTTCTTGTAACATGGCTAAAACGGAAATAATCCCGGACAACCAGTTTTTTGTCTTAGTTGGGATCCAAATGCTGGGCGTAAACCCCACAAATGCCTAGAAGATAGGGGCCTTGACAACTTCGGCCGTTCTCTGCGTAGAGAATCGCAGCACAGCTACGTTCTAGTGAAATGCCATCAATGTCTAGTGAGAATAACCCTGTCCATGTTATGATGCTGGGCCAGCCATTACATTGTGACTTTACATATCATCTAGTTCATACTATACATTTAAGCTGGTTAGTAATGCTCAAGGTGGTATCGGACCCCTAACGCACGCTTCTCTATTTGTTCCACAACTTGTGACTCTGTCGCATACAGAAGAGAATGTACCAAAGACAATACAGAAAGTGCCATTTCCATTTTTATCTTTCTGTAGACAGTGATGAGAACAATGCGGATGGCAATGGCGCTCAGGTATTCGCTTTACTAAACAAGAGGAAGGGATGCCAAAATGGTAAGCTTATGCTGCACTGTTGATCTATCATATCATTGGATATAATGTATCTAGGATTGTGTGTATCATTTTATTATTTATGTTGCCCAGTATATGGGTGCATCGCTGCTCAAGAGCTCTCAAATTATTAAAGGGGTATGTACATTGTTGAAACATCCCCTTAAACTTTAGTGACGTGTTCTGCAGCCTGTGGAAGTTGTAGGCTATTTCTACGGATGTGATGGTTCGTCAGGTCTTGTATTTTCAGAACCGCTGGACAGCAGCATGTTGTAGATCATTCCTCTCATTTTGTGATGTGGAATAGTGCCCCCTACTGGCTGTAGTTTGACTTGCAGCCTGTTGGGAGACATGCCAAGGCTAATACTTTCATTGTGCCCCATAGACTTTTCTGTAATCCCAAAATAATATGACTAACGGATGCTTCCACATTCCCTTTTCTTAAAACGTATACAATAAATGAATGTTTCTTTACAATATCCTCTTATTGTATTTTTATAGATCATCAAGTTCCATCCAAAAAACTGATTTCCGATCGCGCAAGAACTTCTATCTCTATTAAACCCTCATTGGGCATCCATGCCAATGAAGTAGGCAGGATTCAAGAAGCTCACGACGTTATTGCTCAGCACGGAGTCTATCAGAAGGATCAGTTAGAATTCCGCAGATATAAACCTCAGGTGCCTTTTACAGTATGTGCTCAGTATAGTAAACCTGTTCATATGACAGACATGTAGATGGACGTGCTCGTTTTACCTTACAGATGTTGCAGCTGCAAACCAGGTTTACTGGAGACAGCATTTTTAATCGCTCAAGCAAACGTGGCCGCCCTACCTCAGGAAAATGTAGGAAGGTCTGTAAAGATATCATATGTATGCCTGCTGAATACCCGGAGGACGACTGCACATACAGAGTTCCACGGGGGAAAGAGAGAGAACAGCTCGCCATGCTGGGACTGGTGGGGAAGATCCTCATACAGTCCTCCTGGAACTTTGAGAACTTCAGGACGGAAGTGGTTACTCTTTTCCGAAAGTATTTTTCATGTTCAGAAGAGGAGTTTTCATTTAATTTCTTACAGGTAGGGGTTTTGGTGTACATATATATATATATATATATATATATGCCGTTTCATACACAAGTCTTAATTTGAAGTGCGTTGGAGTGAAATGTGGCAAATGGATTAAAGGGAGCGCGCTTTTTATTAAATTTGGCACATCATGGGCTCTCCTAAAGCTAGAAAAAAAGATGTATTCCGGCAAGCGTAGATTTGTTCCACTTTTAGCACTATTTTCTGGCTTTAAACATAATGAATTTGTTGGACTGCGGTTGGTCTCATCCTCCTGTTAGACCCCGTCTGCTTTTATCAACACTTTTCGAGGGTTGCAAGAGGAGAGAAAAAGTTGTAAATATGACATGACGTGCTATAATTTGCAACTTTTCTACGTAAATACCGGCAAATGAATTGGTAAATCCCCCCTAGTATGTGCATATTGACTATAAACTCCGCACAATCCTGTGTACTGAGAATATTTCAATGAATCTGCGTTCTGTCACATGTAAGCTTGTAGGTTGATTGTTTCAATATCTTTGCAGTGTTTACCGGGGAATCGGAAACTGATTAAACCAAATGTGTCCGCAACGTTTAAATGGAGTGGTATTGCAATAATAAGCCTGGCCGCACAGGGCTCATTGTACATCAAAACACCACACACGCTTGCTGCACCTGCAAAGGTATGTCATTTAGCTGTTATGTATGTTAATATGGGTACATAAAGTAACTCGGGATGTTAGTGCATAGAACAGCTCCTTGTGCTCCCAACTATTAGGGCACGATCTGCAGGTTTCTGGTTTTTTCGCTTGATACTGTTTAAATGAATATCTCAGTTGAAGCCTTCATTACTCTTCCATTATTTTATTATCATTGCTGTTAAATATATCATTTTTATTTCCTTAATACTATGGCTAAAAGAGGCTCTGTCACCACATTATAAGTGTCGTATCTCCTACATCAGGAGATGGGCGCTATAATGTAGGTGACAGCAGTGCTTTTTATTTAAATAAATGATCTATTTTTACCACTTTATTAGCGTTTTTAGATTTATGCTAATGAGTTGCTTAACCCCTTAAGGACGCAGCCTAGTTTGGGCCTTAAGGCTCAGAGCCCATTTCTCAAATCTGACATATTTCACTTTATGTGGTAATAACGTCGGAATGCTTAAACCTATCCAAGCGATTCTGAGATTGTTTTCTCGTGACACATTGGGCTTCATGTTTGTGGTAAAATTTGGTCGATATATTCAGTCTTTATTTGTGAAAAATTGCAAAATTTAGACAAAATTTACAAAAAATAGCATTTTTCAGAATTTAAATGTATCTGCTTGAAAAACAGACGGTTATACCACCCAAAATAGTTACTAGTTCACATTTCCCATATGTCTACTTTAGATTGGCATCGTTTTTTGAACATTATTTTATTTTTCTTGGACATTACAAGGCTTAGAACATAAACAGCAATTTCTCAAATTCTTAAGAAAATTTCAAAAGCCTTTTTTTGAAGGTGCCAGTTCAGTTCTGAAGTGGATTTGAGGGGCCTATGTATTAGAAACCCCCATAAAACACCCCATTTTAAAAACTAGACCCCTCAAAGTATTCAAAACAGCATATAGAAAGTTTTTTAACCCTTCAGGCATTTCACAGGAATTAAAGCAAAGTGGAAATGAAATTTGCAAATTTCATTTTTTCTGCTGAATTTCAATTTTATTCAATTTTTTTTTAGTAACAGAGAAGGTTTTACCAGAGAAATACTACTAAATATGTATTGTCCAGATTCTGCAGTTTTTAGAAATGTCCCACATGTGGCCCTACTGCGCTCGTGGAATAAAACACAAGCCCTAGAAGCAAAGAAGCACCTAGTGCATTTTGAGGCCTCTTTTTTATTAGAATATATTTTAGGCAGCATGCCAGGTTTGAAGAGGTGTTGAGGTATCAAAACAATGGAAACCCACCAGAAGTGACCCCATTTTGGAAATTACACCCCTCAAGGAATTCATTTATGGTTTTTGTTATCATTTTGACTGCACAGTTTTTTCACAGCACGTATTTGAATTGGGCTGTGAAATGAAAAAAATGATATTTTTTCCAATAAGATGTCATTTTTGATCAAAATTTCTTATTTTCACAAGGAACAACATACCCCATTTTGTTGCCCAATTTGTCCTTAGTGCGGCAATACCCCATTTGTGGTGATAAACTGCCGTTTGGGCCCATGGGAGGGCTCAGAAGGAAAGGAACGCTATGTGTTTGTTGGAGTCCAGATTTTGCTGGATTGGTTTTCGGGTGCCATGTCGCATTTGCAGAGCCCCAGAGGTATCAAAGCAATGGAAACCCACCAGAAGTGACCCCATTTTGGAAACTACACCCCTCAAGGAATTCATTTATGGTTTTTGTTATCATTTTGACCGCACAGTTTTTTCACAGCACCTATTTGAATTGGGCTGTGAAATGAAAAAAATGATATTTTTTCCAATAAGATGTCATTTTTGATCAAAATTTCTTATTTTCACAGGGAACAACATACCCCATTTTGTTGCCCAATTTGTCCTTAGTGCGGCAATACCCCATTTGTGGTGATAAACTGCCGTTTGGGCCCATGGGAGGGCTCAGAAGGAAAGGAACGCTATGTGTTTGTTGGAGTCCAGATTTTGCTGGATTGGTTTTCGGGTGCCATGTCGCATTTGCAGAGCCCCAGAGGTATCAAAGCAATGGAAACCCACCAGAAGTGACCCCATTTTGGAAACTACACCCCTCAAGGAATTCATTTATGGTTTTTGTTATCATTTTGACCGCACAGTTTTTTCACAGCACCTATTTGAATTGGGCTGTGAAATGAAAAAAATGATATTTTTTCCAATAAGATGTCATTTTTGATCAAAATTTCTTATTTTCACAAGGAACAACATACCCCATTTTGTTGCCCAATTTGTCCTTAGTGCGGCAATACCCCATTTGTGGTGATAAACTGCCGTTTGGGCCCATGGGAGGGCTCAGAAGGAAAGGAACGCTATGTGTTTGTTGGAGTCCAGATTTTGCTGGATTGGTTTTCGGGTGCCATGTCGCATTTGCAGAGCCCCAGAGGTATCAAAGCAATGGAAACCCACCAGAAGTGACCCCATTTTGGAAACTACACCCCTCAAGGAATTCATTTATGGTTTTTGTTATCATTTTGACTGCACAGTTTTTTCACAGCACCTATTTGAATTGGGCTGTGAAATGAAAAAAATGATATTTTTTCCAATAAGATGTCATTTTTGATCAAAATTTCTTATTTTCACAAGGAACAACATACCCCATTTTGTTGCCCAATTTGTCCTTAGTGCGGCAATACCCCATTTGTGGTGATAAACTGCCGTTTGGGCCCATGGGAGGGCTCAGAAGAAAAGGACCACCATTTGGCCTACTGGAGCTTTTCTGGTGCTAAGTCATGTATGCAGAAGCCCCTGAGGTACCAGTACAGTTGAAACCCTCGAGAAGTGACCCCATTTTAAAAACTACACCCCTTAAGACATTCATCTAGAGGTGTAGTAAGCATTTTGACCCCACAGGTACTGTGTAAAAGATAATGCGCAGCAGATGGTGCAGAGTGAGATTTGCAATTTTATATATATATATGGCATGTAAGTGTCCGATATATTGTGCCCAGCATGCGCCACCGGAGATATACACCCCTTAAATTGTAATGTGGGTTCTCCTGGGTACGGCAATACCCTACATGTGGCTGTTATCAGCTGCCTGGGCATACGGCAGGGCTCAGAAGGGAAAGATGAGGGGGGTAAGCTGTGCGGAGTGCATCAGGGTAAATTAAAAATCAAGGGATGTATGATACATTTTAAAACCATCTTTTATACAGAGCCCTGGTTTTTCGGGACACGTGTCACATTGGTATATTGTGTTCTTCCTTATCCCGCTCTTATAGCAGACTCTGCACCTCTTTTGACTCTTTCCCTTTCCACCGGTTTGGGGAACTTCTCCTGGAAAGTGTTGCCCTGGTACGATGCGTGTGGCCTCGCTTCCAGAAGTACTGGGTGCCCCCCCTTCCTGGTCCCTAAAGATTAGATCTTGAAATTCCAGGAAAGTTCCCCTCTGGCCTGCACATCGACGTAGCACATACGCATTGTACAAAGCCATCTGTATGATGTGCCCGGCCAGCTTCTTATACCACACCGCATGGCGCTGTAGGGCTTCAGGACTTGATTTGACAAATCCATCCCTCCCATGTACCTATTGTAGTCCAGGATGCAGTCTGGTTTGGGGGTGGCCTTTCCTTCATATATCCTAAATCTGTAGATATACCCTGATGCACTCTCGCACAGCTTATACATCTTCACGCCATACCTTGCCCTCTTACCTGGCAGGTACTGGCGGAATTGAACCCTCCCTTTAAAATGTACCAGGGACTCATCAATAGAAAAACACTTCTCGGGGGTGTATGCTTGGGAAAACGGGGCACTGAAACGGTCTAATAGGGGTCTCCGTTTATACAAACGGTCAAAACTGGGGTAATCTCGGGGTGGGCACGGCTCATTATCAGTATAATGTAAGAAGCGAAGTATTGCCTCATTTATTTATTTTTTTAGGTTCCAGTTCATTTCTGAAGTTGCTTTGAGGGGCCCATATATTAGAAACCCCTATCAAACACCCCATTTTAGAAACTAGACCCCTCAAAGTATTCACAACAGCATTTAGAAAGTTTATGAACCCTTTAGGTGTTTCACAGAAATTTAGAGCAAAGTAGAGGTGAAATTTACTCTTTTTATACCATTTTTTTAATAACACAAAATGATTTATCAGAGAAACGCAACTTAATACGTATTGCCCAGATTCTGCAGTTTAGAGAAATATCCCACATGTGGCCCTCGGGCGGTAATGGACTGAAGCACCGGCCTCCGAAGCAAAGGAGCACCTAGCGGATTTTGAGCCCTCTTTTTTATTAGGCACCATGTCCGGTTTGAAGAGGTCTTGTGGCGCCAAAACATTGGAAACCCCCCAAAAGTTACCCCAATTTTGAAACTAGACCCCTTGAGGAATCCATTGTAGTTTTCTTGGGGTGCATGCGGCTTTTTGATCAGTTTTTATTCTATTTTTAGGTGGCGTGGTGACTAATAAACAGCAATTCTACTATTGTTTTTGTATACGTTTTTTTTTTACAGCGTTCACCGTGCGCTATAAATGACATATTCACTTTATTCTGCGGGGCGATACGATCACGTCGATACCAGATGTTTATAGTTTTTTTTTATGTCTTATGGCGTTTGCACAATAAAATACGTTTTGTAAACAATCATTCACTTTTTGTGTTACCTTATTCTAAGAGCCAGAACGGTTTTATTTTTCAATCAATAAAGCCGTGCGAGGACTTATTTTTTGCGTAACGAACTGAAGTTTCAATCATTACCATTTTTCGGGACATGCGACTTTTTGATCTCTTTTTATTCCATTTTTTGGGAGGTGAAGTGACCAAACAATTGTGATTGTGGTACGGTTTATTAATATATTTTTTTACGGCGTTCACCGTGCGGGATAAATAACAAAATAATTTTGTAGTTCAGGCCGTTACGGTCGCGGCGATACCAATTATGTATAGTTTATTTGTTTGTTTATATATTTAAATTAATTATAAATGACTGATAAGGGAAAAAGTGGGACTTTTACTTTTATTACTTTTAAAACTTTTATTTTCTTATTTTTACACATCCTTTTTTTAACTTTTTTTTTACTTTATTACTTTGTCCCACTAGGGGACTTGAGGGCAGGAGGCTCTGATCGCTATTCTAATACACTGCACTACATGCGTAGTGCAGTGTATTAGAGCTGTCAGCTACTCACTGACAGCAAGCATAGTGGGTCCTGACGTTGTCAGGACCCACTAGGCTTCCGTCTATGGCATAGCCGGACGCCATTGTTTGGTGTCCGGTTGCCATAGTCACCATCGCCGGCCGCTATCGTGTAGCAGGCCGGCGATGGCGGATTAACCCCTAAGAAGCCGCGATCGCTATTGAACGCGGCTTCTGAGGGGTTAATCGGCGGGGGAGCTCCGCGATCGGTCCCGGCACATTGAGCAGTGATAGTCTGCTGTCGGAAACAGCAGCTATCACAGCTCATGAACGCGCACCGCGCGAACGGCGCCGTGTTTACTCCATGACCTACTATTAGGTCACTGAGCGCGAACGCTACAGTTAGCATGACCTAATAGTAGGTCATGGAGCGTTAAGGGGTTAATGCCCAACTGGGCGTATTTTCACTTTAGACCAAGTGGGCGTTGTACAGGGGAGTGTATGACGCTGACCAATCAGCGTCATTCACTCCTCTCCATTCATTTACACAGAGCATAGGGATCCTGCTAGATCCTTATGTGCTGTCTTATACTAACACATTAACAATACTGAAGTGTTTAGACAGTGAATAGACATTCCACGGGATGTCTATTCACAATCTCTGCACTTTGTTAATCTGTCTGTGGTAGTTACAGCAGAGCAAGCGTAATCTCGCGAGATTATGCGGTAAATGACAGGTTACAACGAGATCACGCTTCCTCAGCTGTAACTACCATAGAAACAGTAACGAAGTGCAGAGATTGTGAATAGACATTCCGTGGAATGTCTATTCACTGTCTAAACACTTCAGTATCGTTAATGTGTTAGTATAAGACAGCACATAAGGATCTAACAGGATTCCTATGCGCTGCCTAAATGAATGGAGAGGAGTGCAGGACGCTGATTGGTCAGCGTCATACACTCCTCTGTACAACGCCCACTTGGTCTAAAGTGAAAATACGCCCACTTAGGCATTAAGCAACTCATTAGCATAAATCTAAAAATGCTAATAAAGTGGTAAAAATAGATCGTTTTTTTAAATAAAAAGTATTACTGTCACCTACATTATAGCGCCGATCTCCTTATATAGGAGATAGGGCACTTATAATGTGGTGACAGAGTCTCTTTAAAGAACACTTCTGGCAGGGAACTATCTCTCCTGCCAGTCCTGTGTCCCCATCCATTTCACATACCTCATAGTAAAAAATTAAACTGTTGTGCTGCCTTTTCAGAATTTGTTCTTGAACACTAAGCAGCGTCTTCCTGATGCCGAGAGTGAAAATATTAACAAGAATATTCATTCAGGTAAGAACCTGATTTCACTTTGAGGTCCTTCCAAGGATGTGCTGGTGTCTCTTGGTTTGGAGTAATATTGAAGTTTGGATGTAATGCTTAGACTTGTGGTCGCAGGTACGATGCAATGTTAAGAGCTTTCTGCAAGTTTCATATTGATGTTCCTGAGTTAAAAGACTATTTCACCCTTATCAATCTCCTGACTTATTATAAAGACATGTCAGTAGATAACATTGACCTGATGGCGGTCCTTTAACTGGGACTTCCACCAATTCCACCCGAGCACTGAAATCTCTGATATTAAAAGGCGCATTAGGTAAATCCTGGAAAACACTACCGTATTTTCCGGACTATAAGGCGCACCGGATTATAAGGCGCACTTTCTATGAGCGCCTTGTAAGCAATCATGTTTCATATATAAGGCGCACTGGATTATAAGGCGCAGCACATTACCGTTAAATAAACCATTGCTCAGACTGCAAGTCAAAATTTATTACACTTTTTAACAATAACTTGCAACTGGTTCAGCTGTAATTGCAAATCAAAACGTTAAGGGTATGTGCACACACACTAATTACGTCCGTAATTGACGGACGTATTTCGGCCGCAAGTCCCGGACCGAACAGTGCAAGGAGCCGGGCTCCTAGCATCATACTTATGTACGACGCTAGGAGTCCCTGCCTCGCTGCAGGACAACTGTCCCGTACTGTAAACATGATTATACTACGGGACAGTTGTCCTGCAGCAAGGCAGGGACTCCTAGCGTCGTACATAAGTATGATGCTAGGAGCCCGGCTCCTTGCACTGTGTTCGGTCCGGGACTTGCGGCCGAAATACGTCCGTCAATTACGGACGTAATTAGTGTGTGTGCACATACCCTTACCGTACTTTTTCAGTTCATTCCTCCACCAGAAATCCATCAAATCCGTCATCTTCAGTGTCGGAGTTGAACAGTTGGGCGATTTCGGCATCAAGCATGGGGTCCTCCTCTTCATTATCCGAGTCGGTTTCGTTGCTGCTGCTAGGCTCTTCAGTGGTGATTCCAGCCTTCCTGAAAGCTCGGATGACACTGGAGACTGATACATTCTTCCAGGCATCCACGATCCACTGGCACATAGTGGCATAACTCGCACGGCGTTGCCTCCCTGTTTTGGTGAATGTGTGGTCACCTTCTGTCATCCAATGCTCCCATGCAGCTCGCAATTTAACTTTAAATGACCTGTTGATGCTGATATCTAGCGGCTGGAGCTCTTTGGTTAATCCACCAGGGATGACAGCAAGCTCCGAATTAGTTTTCTTCACTTGGGCTTTGACAGTATCGGTCAAGTGGGCGCGCATCGAGTCACAGACCAATAGGGATGGGGATTTGTGAAAAAAGCCACCCGGTCTCTTGACGTAGACCTCCCTCAGCCACTCACTCATCTTCTCCTCATCCATCCAGCCCTTTGGGTTAGCCTTAATGATGACACCAGCAGGAAAATTTTCTTTAGGCAAAGTCTTCCTCTTGAAAATTACCATGGGTGGTAGTTTCTGGCCATTAGCCTGACAAGCGAGAACTACAGTGAAAGATGACTTCTCATTTCCTGTGGTACGTATAGATATCGTACTGGTCCCTGTTTTCTCAACAGTACGGTTTACGGGGATATCGAAAGTGAGGGGAACCTCATCCATGTTAATAATGTGTTCTGGCTGGATATTCTTTTCATTTATCTTGGTTATGCAGTAGGTGCGGAAAATGGCCAGCTTCTCTTCATAATCCTTTGGTAATTGCTGGCACACAGTAGTTCTGGTGCGAATGGAGAGATGACGCCTTTGCATGAAACGAAAGCACCATGAAGGACCTCCTCGAAAGTCCTTGATCTCCATGTCACGTGCTAAAGCAGTGGCTTTGAGTCTAATAGAGACAGTGGAGACGCTTCTACATGCGTTTCTCTGTTCCATAACCCACTGTTCTATTTTGTCCTCCAACTGTGGCCACCTTGCTTTGTTTCCTCGGAAACTCAGTTTGGTCTTCTTTACTTGGCGGAGGTCATCTTCTTGTTTTCTCCACTTACGCACCATGGATTCATTAATGTTGAATTCTCTTGCAGCTGCCCTATTTCCATGCTCTACTGCATAACTTATAGCTTTAAGCTTGAAACCTGCATCATAAGCATGTCTCTTAACAGGAGGCATTTTTTGGGGTAGTGGGTATAGTTAACGCTAAAGCAAAGATATATTGCAAGGATCCTACAGAGCTGTAAGTATCACTCAGTGTGGCTCCTGATTACGGTGGCCGTAATGCTCAATCCATTTATGGATACTGTAAAAACCCAAGTGAAGAATAAATTCATAGGCGCACGGGGGGGAGGAGCATGGTGTGTGCTGTGGTATGCCGCCGCCGACCCCTGCCGCCCACGATAGAGGTAAAGGATCCTGTATGAACCCCTCTCTTTACTGTCGGGTTCATATATAAGGCGCACCGGATTATAAGGCGCACTTTCTATTTCTGAGAAATTCTCAGCATTTTATGTGCGCCTTATAGTCCGGAAAATACGGTAAGTTAAAAAAAAAGATCCTACGATTCTGTAAACTAACGTTCCATCCTACAAACTTGCAAAACAAGAAATCTAAATGAGATTGTAATGGAAATCAGTCCTAAAGATGCTCTGCCCCTAAACTATTCTTACCAACTATACATACTGCACAGAGGATTGGACTTCACAATATAGGTTTGGGCCAAACTAATCAGATTTGTCCCCTAAATGATGTCTCATGATGAGGAATTAAAGTGACTGTCCTGTTATGAGTATAAAAAGGATTTGTAATCGGTAAGTATAGACTACTAAACCACCAGTGAGAAAAAGATGAACTTCCGTTACACACATACATACTGCCACACACATGTGTTAGATCTCACCACCATAGAAGTGCAATAAAAATCTAGAAGATGCCCCCAATATAGGGCTCTGTCATACGGCAGCACGTACAGTGGGCAGCATGGCACGAGGAGAGTCCAGTCTGTCAGCACCCTGTTTTGGCATCTCTGCATGTACGTGTCTCGTGTCATTTTCTAAATCTGGCTCCCAGGATCTGCCGCATCATTGACAGCTCGTACTGTGATAAGCAGATCTCTTACATCAGTGAAAATCACTTACATTATTTGTATCATATGAACATATTTTATTTTATATTCCCGGTAGACAGACAGAAAGGTGAAATCAGCCAACCAGGGGATCCTAATCTCAGAAACAGCGTATACCAAATGGATGAGAAGGATTCCCAACACTGCCCTCTAGAAGTTCCCCTGCGTCCAGAACAGGTGGGGAAAAGCATTTATTTTATTGATTAGACTGCTTTATCTAGTCTAAAGTTTTCCATTCAGTGCATAAGGAGGTTTGTTATATAGTGTCATTTCTTCAGATTTCATTAGAGCCATTATATTATGCCTGGCATCCAACTGGAAAGTACATGAGGGAGTAGCATTGTTAGGCGGGCACTGCCAGTCAGCAGGTCTAAGCTCCCTCTGTCAGCCCAACGGCACCACACAACATAATTGTGGGATGGTAATCGGTTACCATGGCATCCGTGGGCCTAACAAAGCATTACTTCTTGAAAAAAAAAAAATGATCGCGGCTTCAAGTCCCCTCATGGGGGATGGGGAACGCGCATTAATACGAACGCTCATTGGCCTGATCATTGGCCTGTATAAAAGGGCCTTAAAGAGGCTCTGTCACCAGATTTTGCAACCCCTATCTGCTATTGCAGCAGATCGGCGCTGCAATGTAGATTACAGTAACGTTTTTATTTTTAAAAAACGAGCATTTTTGGCCAAGTTATGCCATTTTTGTATTTATGCAAATGAGGCTTGCAAAAGTCCAAGTGGGTGTGTTTAAAAGTCCAAGTGGGCGTGTATTATGTGCGTACATCGGGGCGTTTTTAATACTTTTACTAGCTGGGCGTTCTGACGAGAAGTATCATCCACTTCTCTTCACAACGCCCAGCTTCTGGCAGTGCAGACACACAGCGTGTTCTCGAGAGATCACGCTGTGTCGTCACTCACAGGTCCTGCATCGTGTCAGACGAGCGAGGACACCGGCACCAGAGGCTTCAGTTGATTCTGCAGCAGCATCGGCGTTAGCAGGTAAGTCGATCTAGCTACTTACCTGCAAACGCTGATGCTGCTGCAGAATCAACTGTAGCCTCTGGTGCCGACACGATGCAGGACCTGTGAGTGACGACACAGCGTGATCTCTCGAGAACACGGCTGTGTCTGCACTGCCAGAAGCTGGGCGTTCTGAAGAGAAGTGGATGATACTTCTCATCAGAACGCCCAGCTAGTAAAAGTATTAAAAACGCCCCGATGTACGCACATAATACACGCCCAGTTGGACTTTTACTTTTAAACACGCCCACTTGGACTTTTGCAAGCCTCATTTGCATAACTACAAAAATGGTCATAACTTGGCCAAAAATGCTCGTTTTTTAAAAATAAAAACGTTACTGTAATCTACATTGCAGCGCCGATCTGCTGCAATAGCAGATAGGGGCTGCAAAATCTGGTGACAGAGCCTCTTTAAGCTGCTATATCAAAAAGAGCAAAACTCACAAATATTTTGTTTTTATGTAATTCACTGTAGGCTTCGGATGACTCTGTTGAAACTCAATCAAACACAGGTTTGTGTCAATGTTACTATATATTTCTACTGGAGTGTCTGTATACCTTGATATTAAGTGCCTCCAAATATTTCTGTCCTTTGCTGAAAATTGATCAATAACTTAGATTACTGACTTCGGCTCCGTTCACAATGTGACATATGCAACTGAACTGTTACCACGTGGCATACGTGTTTTTGTCTGATCCATAGTCAACTATGCCTTTTAACACATTTTAGAAAAAGGTATAGCAGGACCCTCCACAGTGAGCCAGAACAAAGAGCTGCTCCGGCAGACCCAGCCCGTCCATGCATTACATTGGATGGCCATTCTATTGGTGAACTGCCATGTAATGTTACATTTCTCTTTTATTCATTCGACGATCCTTTCAATGACCTGGCAGATTTGAGCTATTTTTCCATGTGTGTGTTTAACGATGCCTTTTAATTTCGATTGATGGATCTACTCCTATCCTACAGGATTTTTTGGTTTCTCTTATGGCTAAAATAAAAAGGATATACAAAATATAAAGGTATATTTATGTCACCAACTGGAACAACAGGGGCTGCCAAGGCAGAAGTCAAAAAGCACAAAGCATCATACTTGTAAATGATAGGTGTTCTCTGGGACTAGAACATTGATGGCCTATCCTTAGTATATGCCATCATTGTTCGATCGGTGGGGGTCGGATCTCCAGGACCCCCAGCAATCAGCACAATAAAGGGGATGTGTCGCTTGTCCATACCAGCAGCTGCGCATATTATTGCAAATCACTCCAAAAGTATTCAATGGGGTTGAGGTCATGACTCTGCGGATCAGTCAAGTTCTTCTACACCAAACTCACCCAACCATGCCTTCATGGACCTTGCTTTATGCACTGGGGCACAGTCCTACTTGAAGAGAAAAGGGTCTTCCCCAAACTGTTCCCACAAAGTTGGGAGCATACAATTGTCCCCTGAAGTATTAAGGTTTCTCTTCACTGGAACTGAGGGGCCTAGGCCGACCCCTGAAAAACAACCCCACAGTATTATCCCTTCTCCACCAAACTTTACAGTTGGCACAATGCAGTCAGGCAGGTAACGCTCTCCTGGCATTCACCAAACCCAGACTCATCCATCAGACTGCCAGATAGAGACGCGTGATTCATCACTCCACAGAACACGTTTCTACTGCTCCAGAGTCCAGTGGTGGTGGCTTTACACCACTCCATCCGATGCTTGGCATTGTGCTTGGTGATGTAAGGCTGGCATGCAGCTGCTCGGCCATGGAAACTCATGCCATGAAGCGCCCGGGCATAATTTTTGTGTGAATGTTAATGCCAGAGGAGGCTTGTAACTCTGCAGTTATTGAGTCAGCAGAGCGTTGTTGGTGACTATGCGCCTCGGCGACCCCGCTCTGTAATTTTACGTGTCCTGCCACTTCGAGGCTGATTTGAAGTGTTTCTTAGACTTTGCAATAATAACACTCACAGTTGATCGTGGAATATCTAGAAGAGGAGAAATTTCACAAACTGACTTGTTATAATGTTGACATCCTATTACCGGACCACACTCTAATTCAGTGAACTCTTTACAATGACCCATTCTTCCACAAATGTTTGTAAAGACGACTGCATGGCGAGGTGCTGGATATTATACACCTGTGGCAATGGGACTGAATGAAACATGTGAATTCAATGATTAAAGGCTATGTAAATCTTTCGAGCACTTTTTTTTTTTTTTTAAATATTAAACAATGTATTAGAGGATTTTAGACAACTTTTTAATTGGTTTTTATTAAAAAGTGTTTTTACTTTTTAGATACAGCTTCTATGTATTCTGTATACATAGAAGCCGTATCTTGCACTCAAACCCGAATCCGTCAGGTCAGCGGGACTGATGACTTTGGTAACAGCGGGTCCTGCATGTCTCTGACTCGCAGGATGAAGCTGTTCTCGATTTACATCGAAGTTCAGAACTTAGATGTGATCGACAACAGTTGGAGACCCGCTGCGACTGAAGTTGTCAGTCATGCTGATCTGAGGGATTCGGCTGTGACCACTCGATTCAGCTTCCATGTATCCAGGATACAGAGAAGCTGTATCTCAAAAAGTTTAAAAAAAAAATAAAAAAATTAAAATGTTGTCTCTAAAATTCTCTAATATGTTGTTTTATAAAGAAAAAAAAAAGTGCTGAATGGTTTACATAGCCTTTAACCCCTTGCGTACCTTCGACGTACTATTACGGCGCAGGAATAAACTGTCACTATGTGAAATCACATAGTGACAGAACAGCGGCGGCAGCTGTCATTGACAGCTAACAGTCTCTGCTACCGGCCTGGGGACCAATTAGCAGTCCCCAATGCCGGCGATTGCTGTGATTGGTCAGTCTCTGAAGACTGACCAATCACAGCCGTCTGTGACGTCGTCTGCAGGAGAAAGCTCCTGTCACTTTCTCTGATCTCCTCACTTCTGTGAGATACGTGAGGAGATCAGAGAAAGCGGTGTAAAAAAACAAAACACTATTTTTATTAACCCCTTCCCGAAAATGGGCGTATAGTAACGCCCTGAGGATGAAGCGGGCACAGGAGCTGTGCTCGCTCCATCTTCATCGGATGTCGGCTGTAATATACAGCCGACATCCCACTGCAACTACAGCGATCACTGTCCTCTCCGATCGCTGTAGTTTAACCCCTTAAATGCCGCTGTCAATAGCGACAGCGGCATTTAAGTGATTGATACAGAGGGAGGGGGCTCCCTCTGCACCCCATTGCCCCCCCCCCCCCGCGAAAAATCGCGGGGTTCTGATGGTTGCAATGGCAACCAAGAAGCCTAGCAACGGCTTCCTGGTTGCCAGGTACGGGAGCCTATTAGGTCCTGCCCAAGGCAGGACGTAATAGGCTCAACTGTCAGTTGTAAAGTGACAGTTACAATACACTGCACTACATCAGTACATACAGAAGTAGTGCAGTGTATTGTGCAGGGGATCAGAAGATCAGATCTTCCAGTCCCCTAGTATGTGTAAAATAAAAAGTAAAAAAAAAGTTTTAGATAAATAAATAAATAAATACAAGTTTTACGTAATAAAAACAATAATCGCCTTGTTTCCCTGACCAAGCCCTTTATAATTCGAAAAAAAAAAGACAAAAGCTAGACATAATAGGTATCGCCGCGTTCGTATCGGCCTGACCTAAAAAAATATCATATTATTTATCCCGCACGGTGAACACCGTAAAAAAAATACCATAAAAAACAATGGCAGCATTTCCTTTTTTGGTCACGTTTCAAAAAAATGGAATAAAAAGTGATCAAAAAGTCGCGCGTAGCCAAACATGGTACCAATAAAAACGACAGTGTGTCACGCAAAAAATGTATGTACTCCGCACAGATTACATATGCCCCCACATTATAAACTGAAACACCAGTAAAACACTAAACAAAACTACTACCAAGCAAAATCTGCGCTCCAAAAGCCAAATGGCGCTCCTTCTGGGCCTGGCAGTGTGCCCAAACAGCGGTTTATGACCACATATGGGGTATTACCGTACTCTGGAGAACCGCTTAACAATTTATGGGGCGTATGTCTCCAGTGGTACAAGCTGGGCCCAACACATTGGGCACTGAAATAGCATATATGTGGAAAATGTCCATTTTCAATCTGCAACATCCACTGTGCACTAATTTCTGCAAAACCTTTGGGGGTCAAAATGCTCACTACACTTCTAGATGAATTCCTTGAGGGGTGTAGTTTCCTAAATGGGGTCACTTCTCGGGGGTTTTCACTGTACTGGTACCTCAGCGCAATGCAACATGGCGTCAAAAACAAATTTTGTAAAATCTCCACTCCAAAAACGAAATTGCACTTTTTCCGTTTAGACCCTTGCCGTATGTCCAAATAGCCGTTTACAACCACATATGGGGTATTTCCGTAATCAGGAGAAATTGTGTAACACATTTTGGGGTGTCTTTTCTCCTGTATTCCTTGTGGAAATGAAAAATTCTGAGCTAAAGCTACAGGTTATTGGAAAAAAATAAAAATTCATTTTCACGGACCAATTCTAATAAAATCTATAAAACACCTGAGGGCTCAAAATGCTCACTACACCTCTAATTTAATTCTTTCAGGGGTATAGTCTCCAAATTGGGATCACATCTGGGGAATTTCTACTGTACTGGTACTTCAGGGACTCTGCAAATGCGACATGGCCCCCAGAAACCAATTCAGCAAAATCTGAGCTGCAAAATCCAAGTGCTCCGTCCCTTCTGAGCACTGCCATGGGTCCAAACAGCAGTTTATTACCACATAATGGGGTATTTCCGTAATCAGGAGAAATTGCTTTACAAATGTTGAGGTGCTTTTTCTCCTTTATTCCTTATAAAAATTAGAAAATTCTGTGTTTTTTCCAAAAAAAAGTCTCTTTTCATCTTCACAGACTAATTCCAATAAATTCAGCAAAAAATCTGTGGGGTCAAAATGCTAACTATACCACTAGAAAAATTCCTTGAGGGGTATAGTTTCCAAAATGGGGTCACTTTTGGGGGGATTCCACTGTTTAGGTCCCTCCAGGGCGTTGCAAACGTGACACGGCACTGAAAACCATTCCAGTAAAATCAGAGCTCCAAAATCCAAATGGGGGTCCTTCCCTTCTGAGCCCTGCTGTGGGTCCAAACAGCAGTTTATTACCACATATGGGGTATTTCCGTAATCGCGAGAAATTGCTTTACAAATGTTGGGGTGCTTTCTCTCTTTTATTTCTTGCAAAAATTAGAAATTATTACATTTTTCCAGAAAAAAAAGTAGATTTTCATTTTCACAGACTAACTCCAGAAAATATAATGCTAACTATACCCCTAGATAAATTCCCTGGGGGGTGTAGTTTAAAAAATGGGGGTCACTTTTGGGGGTTTCCACTGTTTTGGCACCACAAGACCTCTTCAAACCTGACATGGTGCCTAAAATATATTCTGAAAAAAGGAGGCCCCAAAATCCTCTAGGTGCTCCTTTGCTTCTGAGGCCAGTGTTTCAGTCCATTAGCACACTTGGGCCACATGTGGGATATTTCTAAAAACTGCAGAATCTGGGCAATAAATATTGAGTTGCGTTTCTCAGGTAAAACCTTCTGTGTTACAGAAGAAAATGTATTACATATGAATTTTGTAAAAAAAAATGAAATTTGAAAATTTCAGCTCTACTTTCCTTCAATTCCTGTAAAACGCCTAAAGGGTTGAAACACTTTCTGAATGCTGTTTTGGATACTTTGAGGGGTGCAGTTTTCAAAATTGGGTGTTTTATGGGGGTTTCTAATATATAGGGCACTCAAAACCACTTCAGAACTGAACTCGTCCCTGAAAAAATTGCTTTTTGAAATTTTCTTAAAAATATGAGAAATTGCTGCTAAAGTTCTAAGCCTTGTGAGGTCATAGAAAAATAAAAGGATGTTCAAAAAACGATGCAAACATAAAGTAGACATATGGGAGATGTTAATTGGTAACTATTTTGTGTGGTATTACTATCTGTTTTACAAGCAGATGCATTTAAAATTGGAAAAATCATAATTTCTTCATATTTTCGCTAAATGTTGGTGTTTTTCACAAATAAGCAATGAATTTATCTACCACATTTTTGCACTAAACTAAAGTACAATATGTCACGAGAAAACAATCTCAGAATCGCTTGGATAGGTAAAAGCATTCCGGAGTTATTACCACATAAAGTGATACATGTCAGATTTGAAAAAATGGGTCTGGTCCTCAAGGCCAAAATGAGCTGGGTACTCAAGGGGTTAAGAGGTGTGTCCCAATACATTTGTCCATATAGTGAATATATTGGTCTGTTAAACATTGTAAAGACCATCTCTGCTTCCAAAATCATCCTATACAAATGTTCACAGATCCACAGAAATATTACTATTTCAGCAGCAGGGAAACCATCCACCAACTTGCAGGAAAGTTGAGACTGTGTGTTCTCCTTATTTTACTGTAGAATTCAATTGCACCGCAGAATTTCTTTCCGTTTTTTGAATCATTTGCACCATTATTTTCATTGGAAGGCCAGAGACTTGCTGAGAAACCATACCGAGGACTAACTAAAGAGATGTGTGAAGTTCCTCAGCATTCTGGAAGTTTACTGATGGTGCCCGCAGACAAAATATCTACAGGGAACATCTCCACAAAGCACCACACGGAGGGCAAGTCTTGCCACATGGCCAACAACTTTATCTTTACACTGCTGAGAGACGCAGGTAGGACATTGTGTCCTGAAATCACAGGTGTAATTAAGCACTTATATGACTTCATATGTACCGTAGAACCCAAACTAGCCTATCTATAGTCCAATCTGATGAATGAGCAGTTCATTGGCTGCCGATTTATGGTCAAATAATTAGTTTTGAACATTTCTCAGGTATCAAGACAGCACTTGTGGGGAAGGTCAGTGACAACAAATTTGTCACCAGCGGTTGTGAACCAATTCCCATTGCATTGGGGTGCTGGAGGATAGCCACAGGCATGTACCTCAAAAGAAATCCCGATGCTGAAGGACGCAGACTTTACCCTCCCAGGATAGAGATGTTTTATAAGGTAATCCTTAAATATAGTTTAGGATATAAATGGTGTGTAGATGTCTGTGCCAGGGTAGCTTAGCAGTGTAGAAAGTAGGAAAAGGTGACACTTCCTCAGCAGGAGGCCTTCCCACTGTAATCCTAAGCATTATCAGAGGTCATATTTTCATTTTGAGGAATCGTCAAAGTGTAGCTCCGCTTAAATAAAATGACTTTGTAAATCGCTCTTAAAGGGGTCGTCCACTGAAATAAAATTGATGGCCTATCCTCAGGACAGACCGTCAATATCTGATGAGTCAGAGGCCGACTCTGCGCACCCCAGCCTTTCACCTGTTTGACGGGGTCATTGTGGTCCGGTGAGCACTACTTCCCTTTCAAATATTACACCGCTCCGTATTGTACAACGTAGCGGCGGAGCACAGGGGCGCTGCGGCCCCTTCAAACTGACTGGTGGGGGGGGGCCAACAGTCAGAACCCCGCTGATTAAATATTGATGGCCTATTCTGAGGATAGGCCATCAATTTCATGCCACTGGACATAAATGAGCTGATCACAAAGCAACAGTTTGCAAATCACTACTTGTCCATTCCCTCTTTCTTTACTAGTGCAGCCATAATTGTCCTCCCCAATTTAAACAAACAAACATAGATTCCATGTAGGTGGTCAATTTATATTGTCCGTGTCCCCTGACACTGTATTTCAAGGTCTTGTGTGTGTGTGTGGATTATATTTCTTTACATACATTGCACTGCACACTCATCAGAGAGAACCCCTTACAGAACGTCACTCCTCCTCAGTCGATCGCCCTGGGTTTTGCTCCCGTCACCCCAGGGTGAGTATAGACTAATGTTATACATACTGTGCCCTCATAGGGATTATACTAGTACTGCAGGCATTTGCGCAGCTGTTACAATCTTAAAAAATACTTTTCTTCAAAACAATCCCATTTTTCGGTACGATACCTGTGTGTGTGTGTGTGTGTATATTGTTTTATCAACAGCACGATGTCTGTGAAGATGTTTGTTCAATGGATCAATTACTGGCCTCAAAGATCAACTGTGCTGGGCTTTCGATTGGTCAGTCTCAAATTGACGTCATACATCACAGTTTGGTAGCCATATTTGAAATTGTGGAGAAAGCTTGTTTGGCTGCCGAATTCATTCTTGTCAATATGAAGGTGAGTACCACATGAAACAAATGAATCCTAATATCTATTCCTATGTCTTAAATGGGGAATGCCAGAATATAACACAGGCTTTTAAAAGTTTTTTGGGAGGAGAAATTTTATGGCCAATAAAGGTCTACACAGATGGAAGAATCTAATGCAGGACTTATCTGATGACAGATACACACACTACGCTGCTGTCATTTTGCTTTTTTCACATTTTGTCCATAAATTTCTCTTACTTCATTCCCATATTCAGGTTCAATTTGGTGTAGACCTTGACAGTAAAGAAATTGTCCTTTCAGATGTCATTGAATATAATTGCTGGCATCAGAGTCAATTAGAAGACAGAAGTCAACAGGATGACAAC
Source organism: Rhinoderma darwinii (assembly GCF_050947455.1). NCBI lineage: Eukaryota > Metazoa > Chordata > Amphibia > Anura > Rhinodermatidae > Rhinoderma > Rhinoderma darwinii. Next base: position 78,254,224 of record NC_134687.1, read on the forward strand.
CAAGTAAGATTCCATTTATCACTGCCTCTGTCATGGTCGGCACAGTCATTCCCCCTTCTCCCGCCATATACATACCTCTCCATGACTTCTTCTTTGTCCAGGCCGAAGCCGCACCTCCAGGCCATCTGGCTAACGGCCTCCGCTGCCGCCGCTCTCCTCCAGGTCTTCTGCCATCATATAGTGCGCACTGACTCCTCCCTCTTTAAAGAGCCAGCGCGCGCCAATTCACCCAGCTTTCCCAGAATACATAAGGTAGTCCTCTGCTCTGAGCCTGAGCAATTGGGTTCCTTGCTAGCCTGCTTATTTCTCTGCTGAATCGCCTTTTGGATTACTTGTTACCGACTCTTCTTGCCCTTGACCTCATTCTGTCTGCCACCTGCCCTGGCCTTCTGCCCGTCTTCTGTTACTACTGTATTCTGCCTGCCCTGACCTGCGGCTTGCCTTACTGTGAGTAGTGACCATCTGCTCTGACTTGAATTGGCCTTGTATCCTACTTACTGTTTTGGTACTATATCTGTTCACATAAGGCGTTTACAATCGGGACAACTCTAGGGGTAGCGACTTGGGGATTTCTAACAGCCACGTTTACATCCCCGTACCTGGGAATCCCTTAGACTTCGCTCACTGTATTAGCTCCATGCCAAATTTGATGGCAACACAAAGGGTCCACACCATCCGCTACTAGCTTTGTGACAGTTTTACAGAAGAGAAAGAGGATTCAGCATAAACCCCTCTGGGAATACGGAGATCCCCGCTGCGTCACTCTATAAATCTTATATAACTACTTTCCCTCGTATAGGTAGATTATACTAACCTTTCGGTGCATGTTCTGTGTTTAAACCTTTAGTGACCATCCATAGTTTTTTTTTTTTACGGCAGTCACTAACGGGTTTATTCTGATGCGTTAGCCTTTTTATGGCGCTGCGACAGAATAAACCAACCTATGTCTACTGCATGTAATTCCATTACTAGGACATTTTAGTGACCCCAATGAGTAACCGAGATGTACTCATACAGTATATATGAAAACCGATTCAAGACGGAGTCTTTAAGCTCAATAAAAATAAATACTTTATTTAATATTCTTTAAAATAACAATACATAAAAAATGAATCCACACTGATGACAATAGGATCACCACAACAGGGATATCATATGCAAATGTAATGCACATGACATAAGAAAATACTAAAGTGCAGTATATACAGGCAGTATGGTTTAGAGACATAAGGCTAAATTGCCAGTGGCTAGCAAGTTGGTATACAATCAATAACCATGTTCTAAGTAGTACAACTACCCATGGCCTACTACTTAAAAATCACCACATAAAAAGTGCTAAGGGCAAAGTTAATGAGGTATCGTCACAATCCCTCACATCAATACATCACCAATACAGACCAGTCATGTGTTGTTCCCAGGAGTGGTGTCCTACCCCAACGCGCGTTACAGCTTGCGCCTTCATCTGGGGGGTCTGCATCAGAATAAAGCAGCTCCGCTGGGAGCAGTAAAATCTCCCTTCTCTCCATTACCGGAGGTAGCGGAGAGCTTGCAGCAGACCTGCGTAAGCGGGCAGGATCAAAATCAGTATTGATCATGCCCATTCAACCCTTCAGATGCGGCGGTCAATAGCGACCGCCACATTTCAGTGGTTTTAGAGGGGGGCCCTCTCTCACCCCATCGGCACACATGTAATGCGATCCCAGGGTGCCAATGTTTTTTTGGCAGGCGGAGGCCAAACAAAGGCCCCCAGGTCTGCCTTTACTGAATGCCAGAGACACGGCCTAACAGATGCCTGTCAGTTTTACACTAATACAGGCAATAATACACTATCATACAGAAGTATTGCGGTGTATTATAAAACCGATCAAATGATCGCATAGTGAAGTCCCCTAGTGGGATTAAAAAAAAAAATGTAAAAAAAGTTTATAACAAATGAAAAAAAAATCCCAAGTAAAAGAAAATGAAAAACTCACTTTTTACCCTTACAAAATGCTTTATTATGAAAAAAACAAGAAAAAACCCCAACTATAAAACTATTACATTATTTAACCTGCACAGTGAACGGCGTAAAAAATAAAAAAAATGCCAGAATTGCTGTTTTCTGTTCATCTGGTCTTCAAAAAAATTTGATAAAAAGTGACATGTACTCCAAAAGCCCCCATACAGCTATGTTAGCAGAAAAATAAACAAAGTTACGCCTCTTAATCCCTTAGTGACCACCAATACGCCTTTTCACGGCGGTCACTAAGGGGCCTTAGGCTAGGCCGTCGCCTTTTCACGGGGGCCCAGTCTAAGTCTTGCACGGGTGTCCTGTGCAGGCTGGAGCTGGTGCTCGGCTGTCTGATGACAGCCAGGCTCCTGCTCCAACGGCCGCGATCAAAGTTTACTTAGATAGCGGCCGTTTAACCTGTTAAATGCTGCTGTCAATAGCGATCGCCGGATTTAAATCATTTGCAGAGGGAGGGAGCTCCCTCTCTCACCCATCGTCGGCCTGCAAATGCAATCGAGGGCCTCCGATGTGGTGCCATGGCAGCCGGGGGCCTGATAAAAGCCCCCAGGTTTACCCTGGGCATATGCCTATTAGGACGCGCCAGAGGCACGTCCTAATAGATTGCCTGTCAGTTTTACACTGACGGGCAATAATGCTTTGGTATACTAAGTATACCAAAGCACTATAGCAGCGATCTAAAGATCGCACAATGAAGTCCCCTAGTGGGTCTAATAAAATAAGTAATAAATGTGAAATAAAAGTTATTTATAAAGATAACAGTAAAAAAAGTTAAACTTTTTTCCATAAAAAGCGGTTTTATTTAGTAAAAGTGTAAAAAATGAAATAAAAGTACACCTATATGGTATCTCCGCGACCGTAATGACCCAAACAATGAAGTTAACGTGTAATTTAAACCGCAAGGTAAACACTGTAAAAGAAAACTGCAAAAAACAACGGCAAAATTGCTATTTTTTTCCATTGACCCCCACAAAGTCATAATGAAAGTTAATCAATGAGTTCCATGTACCCTAAAACAGGACCAATCTAAACTACGTCTCGGCCCGCAAAAAAACAAGCCCTCATATCACTACATTGACTGAAAAATTACGGCTCTTGGAAAGCAACGATCCAAAAAGCAAATAATTTTAGTTCAAAAGAGTTTTTATTGCCCAAAAGTAGTAAAACATAAAAAACCTCTACATATGTCGTAATCGTACCAACCCATAGAATAAAGGTAATGTGTTATTTACGCCGCACAGTGAATGGCGTGAATTTAAAACGCATAGGACAATGGGGAACTTCAGGGTTTTTTTCTACCACTCCCCCCAAAATAAAAGTTTATATAAGTTAACAAAAAAATGATATGTACCCCAAAATGGTGCCATTAAAAAGTACAACTAATCCCACAAAAAACAAGTCCTCATACAGCTATGTCGCCGGAAAGATAAAGAAAAGTTATAGCTCTTTGAATGTGACTATAGAAAAACAAAAATAAAAAAATAACTTGGTCATTAGGGCCTAAAGCAGGCTTTATAAAAGTTATTTAATAAATGATATGTACCCCAAAATGGTGCTATGAAAAAATACAACTTGTCCTGGAAAAAAAAAGTCCTCATACAGCTATGTAGATGGAAAAATAAAAAAGTTATAGCTCTTTGAATGCGACGATGGAAAAACGTAAAAAATAGCTTGGTCATTAAGGGGTTCACTAGAGCGCATCATTTTCTTCCCCTGCTTTTCGCCTAATATTAATGTATGTTCTGCATCCTCCAGAACCTGTTAAGCCCTAAAGGTGAAGGAAGAGTGGTTGTCCTGATGGAATCTGTGTCATACCTTGAGCACTGTGAAAAAATGAAGGCATCATGTGCAAAGTACAGTATTCCATGTGAGCTAAGAGTGTCCTCTGCATACACAGGACCTGGGGAGACCCTGGATATCAAATCACAGTATGAAGGTACATCACTACTGCTCATCCAGAGCTTATTCATGGGTTTGTACGTTCCATGTGTTGCTTTTTCTAATACTCTATAAGGTGCAATATGGAGCTGATGCTGGCCTCCTTTTCCCCAGGAGATGGCACTCCTACAGTTTTTATTACTGTATCTGGAAGAAGTAACGGTTTGGCGTCCATACTTTCTGCAAACACTTCCTATCCTGTCATTAACTGCCCTGCTGTCACAGGAGATTGGAGTGCTCAAGATGTCTGGTCTACCCTCAACGTGCCAGAGAGTATGTGTCTCATGTCATCGTGCTATAAACATACTAAAATACTGGAGAAAGATTTTTCAAATTGATCACCCCAGTCTAAAAGCTAAAATAATGTCTCTATAAATCATAAAGTACCAAAACAGGATATCCCAGAAGCTTGCCTATTCAGAAGTGAGGCCTGCACAATGGATAGTCCGTTTCACATTGACCGTCTGAAGATCCCCTTCATACATTTTATGGAGCACTTGGTGCCCCTTTCCTCTCAGCACTTCAGTTGTATAAGTTGGTAGGGGGCTCTTTTATTGGGTTGTCTGCTTAAGGCGGGATTCACACGACCGGGTCGTTCCCGAGCCCGAGTGTCGGCCGGTAAAATCGGCCATTTTGCCCGGCCGGTTTGCATAAAGTTATTCATCCGTGCCGGGCCGGGCAGATCCGGACAGTGACATCAGCGGCAGCTCCTGAAGGGGAATCCCCATGTATTCGGGGATTCCGCTTCAGGAGTTTCCCCTGATGTCACTGCCCAGATATGGACAGAGACATCAAGCGCTCTGTCCAGGAGCGGAATCCCCGAAAACACGGGGATTCCGCTCCTTCAAGGAGCTAAAGTGCGGCTAGCACATAGCAGAGCGGGGAGATACCTCCCCGCTCTGCTATAGTGGCGTCGCTGCAGTAGTAGCAGCCGCAGCAGCTGCTGCTACTAGCGGCGCCATCGAAGGTGTCGCCGAGCCAGGGTGCTTTTAACAAGCAGGGGAAGGGAGCCAGCGCAGCGCTCCCTCCACCTGCTGTACACCCCGGCCCTGCAACACAGTGTACAGCGATGCCATTCGTCAGAATGGCATCAACTCCTCCTCCTCACATGCACTCTGCGCTGTGAGGAGGAGATAGAGCGCAAGCGCCCGGAAACCCGGCCATCACTCGGAACACATTCCGGTGATGGCCGTGTAATACCCGGCCCCATAGACTTCTATGGGAGCCGGGTGCCCGGGCAAAGATAGAGCATGTCCTATTTTTTGACGGCCGGATTTCCCGGCCGTCAAAAAATCGGTCGTGTGAATAGCCCCATTAGGGGTCTATCATTCCTAATGCAGCCGGGTGCCGGCCGATTTATGAACGGCCGGCACCCGGCCGGGAAACCCTGCCGTGTGAATGAGGCCTTAGGCAACCCGTTTTTGTTAGAGGGAACCCCTAACAATAGGCTGATCACCGGGTGTCCCACTGATAGGACCCCATCAGAAGGTGTTCAATAGTCCATCAATAGACTGTCCATGTAATGCATGGTATTCTGGGTCCTCCGATCGAGAGATGCTCTTTGTAGTCTGTCTCCAATCTCTGGCTATGAATGAAGAATTCCCTAATAAAGTATATTTGAAGATGGGTTTTCTAACAAACAACTTCCCAAGGGTGCGCTCGCATGTAATACTTGCATTGTACTTCCGCAGCGTAAAAATACGCTACCGAAACTACAATGTAAGCCTATGGTCATTAATATGTCCTGCAACTCTTACAGATCTCTCTAGTTCTTGATTTGCTAAATATTTTTCCCAAAGGTATACATTGTAACGTTTTCTGCAGTGTTTATTAATGATGCGGAAAGACAATGCAAGTACGCCATGTATGAGGGCACCCTTAAGGATCTGTATAATACATAAAGTTCCCATATTTTGTATAAAGAGGAGGCCCTTATAGGATTATCGTTTCTGGCCGCATGGTAAAAACCAGATCAAAAATGGAATGGGACAGGGGTGCAATACTCTGCACAGCCGCTACAAATGTAATGACGCTTGCAAGTATGAACTGAGAGGAGAAACGTGGAAACAATGAAGAGGAACGTACGAGCGCTGCGGCTCCTTTAAACAGCTAATTGGCAAACTGATCTAATCTTGATGGCCTATCCCAAGGATAGGCCATCAATTTTAATAACCCGGATAACTCCTTTAGTTTGAACTATCATTCAGGCAAGGTGCGGTGTTCTTACCCAGGTCGTGCTTGGCTCAGAGAAAACACGTGGCAAACGTATTAAAAATTGCTGTAACATTGTGATGTTTTTTTTGTCTTTATTTAATACTCTTTTTGTACCCTCCAGATTTTGGATTTTGCACTGTGGTGTCCCCTGAAGCAGCAGCTCAGTTTTCTGCTCATATTTTAGGACTAACTAATCCCCAGTTGTGGTCCAAGCTGCGCTCCTGCACGCTTAACAAGTGGATCTCTGTGAAACAAGCGGATGAGAAGCTGAGACACTGCAGCATGTGATCTCCATCTACACAGTTTATGTTCTCAGCAGGTCATTCACTATAAGGGCCCAATCAGATGTTGCCGTTGAGATGCAATTAAAACCGCATCTGAAATCCGCATTAGTTTTTAACACGAATAGGTGCGTTTTTTTTATACAACTGCAGTAAAAAATAAAAAAAACTATCAAAAAAACGCTACAAATTGCATTAAAAACGCATGCAGTTTTCGGATGCGGTTCTTCACTGCTATTTTAACACCACAACACAACCGCATCATCTGAATGGACCCTAAAGCATTGCTGTTACCTGCGGTTGGATGTTTCTCCTTTTGTATATTAGTTGATTGGACTGAATTGTTAGGCTGGGATTTGACATTGCGGTTCAAATGCATTTTTTGACACGGCATAAAACACATTTAAACCGCGACGTTAAATCCCATCCGAATTGAACATTGTTACTTAAGACGTGGAGACTCTTAACTGCCCGACCGTCTTTACAGTTTCCAGAGATGCTTGGTGGTGATTCTCATGCCAAGTGCCTCTTTTTATTCAGTGTGAGTTCAAGTTTTATATGGATGTCACAACACATTTTCCTATATTTATTATTTTGTAAATTATGCATTGTTTAGTATTTTTCAATAAACCTTAAAACATTTTCCTGTACTTGCACCACTGGTAATAGGCTGGATTCTCAGTCACGCCTTGTTACATTGTTCATGTTTACAGGAGTTGTCAGGTGAAGCTACATGGCAGACAGTTAGTTGTTCAAGCAACATTGTGAGGGTATGTTCACACGCAGTGAGCAAATACGTCTGAAAATACGGAGCTGTTTTCAAGAGAAAACAGCTCCTGATTTTAAAGACGTTTTTGTGCCACTCGCAATTTTCGCTGCGTTTTTTACGGCCGTTTTTGGAGCCTTTTTCAATAGTCTATGGAAAACGGCTCCAAAAACGTCCCAAGAAGTGTCCTGCACTTCTTTTTCGCGGCCGTTTTTTTACGCGTAAAAAAACGCCGCAAAAAACGCTCCGTCGGAACAGAATGCCGTTTTCCCATTGAAATAAATGGGCAGTTCTGGAGTTCTGCTTCCGATTTTTCGGCCGTTTTTTGGGCGTTTACGGCCCGAAAAACGGCCGAAAATAGGCCTAAGGGTATGTTCACACGGCCTAAACGGAAGCCATTGCCTTGCTCCTGACAATAAGTGTGCGCGCGCGGTCAGCATGATGTGATGCGGCTGGTGCTGCACTAATGAGCGGCGGCGCAGGCACTGAAGACAGAACATGGGGGTGTTTTGCAATGTGCCCGCCATGTTCTCTCTCTTCAGTCACGGCGCTCATTAGTGCAGCGCTGGTCGCATCACCTCATGCTGACCGCACGTGCACACCTGTCAGGAGCGTGACAATGGCTGTATTACACACCCACAGCCCCGCTCTAAGGCCCCATGCACACGACAGCAAAAAACCTACGTTCATTGAACACTGACACCTTTCCGTAGCACTACGGAAGGGTGTCAGTACCGTGGAAATTTTCCGGGAATTATGGAACATGTCCGTTCTTTCGCATTTTGCGGGCCGTGCTCCCATACTTTGTATGGGAGCACGGCCCGAAAATGCCGCTGTCAGTCAGCGGCCGGCCGTGCCCGCAATCGCGGGCCGTGATTGCGGGCACGGTCGTGTGCATGGGGCCTTACTACATTCATTTGTTACAATACTAAGCTGTGCGGGCACAAATGCTTAGTATCAAAATACATGTATTAGCGGTATCGAACCATTTGAGGGTGCACAGCATTGAAATAGTATCTATATTTTGATGCATCGTGCAACCCTAAATGGGACTCCTGGCATCACAGACATTTATGATGTTAGGAGACTCTGCCTCCTCATGGAACTGCTTTTCTGTACTATATAATTGTGTTCCGTACAGAACAGCAGTTCCGTGAGTCGGGTCTGGAAACCTGTCCCACACACGGACCGCTTTTCACGGCCCGAACTCTGTCGTGTGCAAGAGGTGTTACATATTAGCACCATACAATGCCAACCTAACTGCACCACACATGGGCATCATCATAATAACGACTTTGATTGTGCAAATCATACCAGCCATGTCCACAAACTGGTGCTATATATTGCTATCCCCTGCTTAAACAGTGTTTAGATAATAGCATCATACAGTGTTGACATAATGCCTCCACATAAAGCCCAAATATTACCTAGATAATACCCCGAAACAAAGCACAAATTATATTAATGCACAAGTACACATGTTCACACTATTACATACTTTTATTAATGCACTCACTGTATACAGATACACCATATAGACAAATATATTGGGATACCTACAGGAGCTTTTATGACATCCCATTATAAATCCATAGGCATTAATATAGAGTTAGTCCCTCCTTAGCAGCTAAAATAGCTCCCCCTCTTCTGGGAAAGGTTTCTACAAGATTTTGGAGGGTGTCTGTGGGAATTTTTACCCATTGATCCAGAAGAGCATTTGTGAGGTCAGACACTGATGTTAGACAAGAGGGCCTGGAACACAATCTCCATTCTAGTTCATTCCAAAGCTGTACGATGGGGTTGAGGTCATGACTCTGTGCGGGCCAGTCAAGTTCTTCCACACCAACTCACCCAACTGTGTCTTCATGGACCTTGCTTTGTGCACTGGGGCACAGTCATGCTGGAACAGAAAAGGACCGAACCCCACACTGTTCCCACAAAGTTGGAAGCATACAATGGTCCAAAATGCCTTGGTATGCTGAAGCAGTAAGATTTCTCTTCACTGGAACTAAGGGGTCTAGGACATCCCCTGAAAAACAACCCATAGCATTATCCTCCACCAAACTTTATAGTTGGCACAATGCAGTCAGGCAGGTAACGTTCTCCTGGCATTCACTAAACCCAGACTCATCCATCAGGCTGGCAGATAGAGAAGGGTGATTCATCACTGCACAGAACCGTTTCCACTGCCCCAAAGTCGAGTGGTGGCGCGCTTTACACCACTCCATCCGACGCGTGGCATTGTGATTGGTGATGTAAGGCTGGCATGCAGCTGCTCGGCCATGGGAACTCATGCCATGAAGCTCTCCGCACAACGCCTTTAAAGGAACAGTGTCACGAAAAAAAAAATGTTAACATCAGTTTGATTTTAGTCTTTTATTAAAAACTTTTATATTTATTTTTGTGTTTGTGTTTTACTTTTTTTTATTTTTACACTTTTTCTTCCCTATGGGGGCTGCCATTTTTTACTCCATTTCTGTATGTGTCGATTAACGACACATACAGACATGGAGTACGGCAGCTACAGTCCCATAGTGAATGCGAACAGGGCCCGTTCCATCCACTATGGTGTACGCCGTCTGCGCGGGAACGGCGCATGCGCCGCTCCCACACAGTCAAAGTTGAACTGTGCGCCGTCCGGCCCCATTTTCCTGTGGACCGGAAGTCGCGGCCGGACAGTAAGATTACTACTTCCGGTCGCGGCTTCCGGACTTGTGCACTTGGAGCAGCGGCAGCAGACGGACCGGAGGGAGCGGCGGCGACTGGAGCAGGTAAGTGATTTCTATGTATGTTCGTGTTTTACTGTGTATTTACTAGTGTATGTAAACCTTCTACACTGTGTGTTAGCTCAAAAAATGGCGACACACAGTGTAGGAGGTTAGACCGTTCAAACCCCTCGTTTCTCCCGGCACTAGCCAGGATAAAGGAGGGGGGGATTCTGAGAGCTCACTAGAGCGAGTGAGTTTTTCCCAATTTTGCAGCATAAAGCAATGTGGTTGCTTTACCACATGCAATGCTGCAATTTTGGGAATTGCTCCATCTAGTGACCAGCGCTGGGAAATATTATAAATTAGAATCTAATTCATAATATTTCCTGACTCGTGAAAAAAAAAAAAAAATTAGAACAATGTTTAATCACCTACACACTAACTGTTTAACTAAAAAAAATAAATACATTTTTTGCTAGCAACACATTCCCTTTAAGAGCTGGATTGCTTAACCTAGTATATCAGTACATGGGCTGCAGGCCCAGTTCTTAGACGTCTACATGCCATATCACAGAGAAGAGCAAGAGCGCTGGGTGAATGTTGAAATGTCAATCACTGTAAGCACTAGTGACCCCACTGATGATAAATAAATAATTTAATACGTTAATAAAAAAAACAGTTGTGCCGCCCCCCACACGTTAGATGGAATTTTGGCCCACTCCTCTTTGCAGATCATCTGTAAATCATTAAGATTTCGAGGCTGTCGCTTGGCAACTCGGATTTTCAGCTCCCTCCATAAGTTTTCGATGGGATTAAGGTCTGGAGACTGGCTAGGCCACTCCATGACCTTAATGTGCTTCTTTTTGAGCCACTCCTTTGTTGCCTTGGATGTATGTTTCGGGTCATTGTCGTGCTGGAAGACCCAGCCACGAGCCATTTTTAATGTCCTGGTGGAGGGAAGGAGGTTGTCACTCAGGATTTGACGGTACATGGCTCCATCCATTCTCCCATTGATGCGGTGAAGTAGTCCTGTGCCCTTAGCAGAGAAACACCCCCAAAACATAATGTTTCCACCTCCATGCTTGACAGTGGGGACGGTGTTCTTTGGGTCATAGGCAGCATTTCTCTTCCTCCAAACACGGCGAGTAGAGTTAATGCCAAAGAGCTCAATTTTAGTCTCATCTGACCACAGCACCTTCTCCCAATCACTCTCAGAATCATCCAGATGTTCATTTGCAAACTTCAGATGGGCCTGTACATGTGCCTTCTTGAGCAGGGGGACCTTGCGGGCACTGCAGGATTTTAATCCATTACGGCGTAATGTGTTACCAATGGTTTTCTTGGTGACTGTGGTCCCAGCTGCCTTGAGATCATTAACAAGTTCCCCCCCATGTAGTTTTCGGCTGAGCTCTCACCTTCCTCAGGATCAAGGATATCCCACGAGGTGAGATTTTGCATGGAGCCCCAGATCGATGTCGATTGACAGTCATTTTGTATGTCTTCCATTTTCTTACTATTGCACCAACAGTTGTCTGCTTCTCACCCAGCGTCTTACTTATGGTTTTGTAGCCCATTCCAGCCTTGTGCAGGTCTATGATCTTGTCCCTGACATCCTTAGAAAGCTCTTTGGTCTTGCCCATGTTGTAGAGGTTAGAGTCAGACTGATTAATTGAGTCTGTGGACAGGAGTCTTTTATACAGGTGACCATGTAAGACAGCTGTCTTTACTGCAGGCACCAAGTTGATTTGGAGCGTGTAACTGGTCTGGAGGAGGCTGAACTCTTAATGGTTGGTAGGGGATCAAATACTTATTTCTCTGTGCACAATGCAAATAAATATATATAAGTTTGACTATGTGATTTTCTTTTTTTTTTTTTATATAATCTATCTCTCACTGGTAAAATTAACCTAGCCTAAAAATTCTAGAATGTTCATGACTTTGACAGTGGGCAAACTTACAAAATCAGCAAGGGATCAAATACTTATTTCCTCCACTGTAGCTAGTTCACATAAATCATTAATGATAATCAAAAGGATTATAACATCAAGTTAAAGATCAAATATTGCAGTATAGTGAGCTAGTGATAGACCCGCTCAGTAATGGGTAGTGTGCAGATCATGCGTTTGATTGTTGGATATATTCCGCACATCAATAACAATGTGTTAGCTGTGGATACAAGATAGGTCTAACTTCTTGATGCACCACGTAAGTGTATTCACATGTACAGTCTATGGATCCCACTATATAAGGATACAGTGAAAGAGATACAATCAATATGCATAGCCTATAGATCTCACTATAGGAAAATACAATGAAAAAATTCAATAAATTGCATAAACATAGCATGCAAATTTTAGCCAACAAGATTTGTTCAGCAGCACGTCAGATTGTATACTTATCGCCAATAATTATGGCTTCTGAATTGTAGATCAACATGTTGTCATTGCATTCCATCTGTGCTCTCGATCTGTCAGATTGCAAGCTTTTATGCTTTTCCAAAGATCATGTTGTAGCCGACATCCAGGCCGGAACCACAGAGGAGCCCAGAAGGCAATAGTGGTTTCAAAGGGAAACAGTTATTGTTCCAATAAAGAGAGTTCCTCGATGGACCATATATCATATGGGTTTAAAGGGAGGCAAGGTAGAACGAGACGCATGTGTATCAACCACGTCTCTATAATCATCAGGCTCTTAAATCATCCTGCTCTCATCGGTGTAGAGGTTATACGTATCAGACGTGTATGCAGCAAGCGGTTCCACAGATCAGTCCACACACTGCTCGGCATGCAATGTCACAGAAAGAGTGCGTACGCTGACGCGTTTCGTCACCACGTGACTTCCTCAGAGCGTAACCCCATCAATGACCACCTATTTTAATGGACTGACAGCCAATCAAAAATCAGAATCACCGTCATTCAATTCAGTTCAATCCTAGGTGCACAATATAATATCAAGTAAGTGTACAGATTCATTTTTGTGTTAATACTCAATTCCAGGTCATCGCCAGGTGGATATCAGGAAAATAGAACAAAGTAAACATAAGATAGTACAGATAAAAAGAGAGGGAAACAAAAGAAAAGAGGAAAAGAAAAAGATGCAGGCTGGGTCCCGAGAGTCCGTCCATGCAACATAAAGTCATGTGAACAGAGTCCCGGGACCCATACCACATCAAAGAAACATATGCAATTTAAATTCATTATTTATAGCCCAGGGGATTAATCGTTTTAAGGGTGTAAATCCACATACTCTCCCTCTGTAGCAGCAACCGATCACGGATACCGCCCCTGTTTCCTCTAGGGAGTTGGTAAATAGCCATGAATGATAATCCTCCTGGCGATTGTTTATGATGTTCTTTAAAATGCATGGCTAGGGGACTCTTTTCTTCTCCCTTCCGTATATCCCTTACATGTTCAGAAATTCTCAGCTGAACTTCCCTTATTGTTTTCCCAACGTAATTTTTTTTACATGGACAGTATATTAAGTAGACAACCATCGATGAACGGCAATTAAGGAAACTTCGAACATTGAATTCTTTACGGCCACAAGAGTCTAAGAATACATTTGATTTTTTTACGAATTTACATTGGGAGCATGTGCCACACTTAAACATTCCCTTAAAGTCATACTGGGATAGTCGCCCACCATGTTCTGTATTTCGTCGCTGAGTATTAAATGTGACCAATACTTTTGCAAAATTTCTCTTATCTTTCCCCAATGTTGTCCATATCTGGAGATAAATCTGACTTTATTTTCTGTTTTTGAGGCTACATTCGTTTTATTTACCAAGTTTTTATTAGTTTTTTACTTACTTTGATCATGTAAGAGATCCTCTCTGTTGAAATGTAAGGCCCTATTATATCCTCTTTTTATACTTTTCCCTGAGTATCCCCTTTGTTTAAACCTAAGTGCAAGATCATGGGCTTCCTTTTTGAAATGGTCAAAATCAGTACAGTTTCTGCGAAGACGCAGAAACTGACCTACCGGGATGTCACGTATAAGGGACTTTGGGTGATGGCTTTGTGCTAGCAAAAGAGTATTACCTGCAGTCGGTTTTCTAAAAGTGCTAGTCTCCAATTTGTCATTATTTTTCTGAATCAAGAGATCAAGAAAGCTGATCTCCTGAGAGCTAACAGTATATGTCAGATGGATATTAAAATTATTGGAATTGAGCGTCCCCACAAAGTTCTCTAACTGCTCATTTGTGCCTTTCCATATCATAAAGATATCGTCGATATATCTATACCAACAGAAGACATGTCCCTCAAATTGCTCACAAGGATAGACAGCCACTGATTCCCAATAGCCCAGGTGGAGGCATGCATAAGAGGGAGCACATGATGATCCCATTGCAGTGCCTTAGTAAGACACCCCCGATTGTAAGACGTATCGGGGGTTTCAGGGGGGTCGGCTAATATAAGCCGTACCCCGAAAGTAAGACATATGTCTTACTTTCGGGGAAACACTGGGGTATTGCCGCCTCCTGCCCACTTCCGCGCCGCCCCCCTCTCCATACGTCACCGCGCCGAAATACGGTAATGCAGGATAAAAGTTAAAGAAATTCATACTTACCCGGCCGTTGTCTTGGTGACGCGTCCCTCTCTTCACATCCAGCCCGACATCCCTGGATGACGCGGCAGTCCATGTGACCGCTGCAGCCTGTGATTGACCTGTGATTGGCTGCAGCGGTCACATGGCCTGAAACGTCATCCAGGGATGTCAGGCCGGATGTCGAGAGGGACGCGTCACCAAGGCAACGGCCGGGAGACAGGACTGGAGGAAGCAGGAAGTTCTTGGTAAGTATGAACGTCTTTTCTTTTTTTTCCAATATAAGACATACCCCGAAAGTAAGACATAGTGGGGCTTTTGGGGATAAAAAGAAAGTAAGACACTGTCTTACTTTCGGGGAAACACGGTAATATTTGTTGTCAAAACAGAAACAATTGTGAGTCAGAACAAATTCCAACATGTCCACTATAAACTCATTTTGATGAAAGAATTGTGGCCGATACCTGTCAAGATAGTATGCCACAGCTTTTAGACCAGCCCAGTGAGAAATCGAGGTATAGAGCGATTCAACATCAAGTCCCACTAGCAGACATTCAGAAGGGATACGTAGATCATGCAATTTAGTTAGCATATCACCAGTGTCCAAGACAAACGATGGTAACAATTTCACAAAAGTTTTTAATTTTAAGTCAACAAACTGACCTAGTCTGTCTGTGGGTCCATCTATCCCCGGAATTATAGGACGTCCGGGTGGTAGCTGTCTATCCTTGTGAACCTTCGGAAGGACATATATAGTGGGCATTTTAGGTTCCTTGAGTAAAAGATATTTATACTCATTGTTGGTAATAAGTCCCTCTTCGAAGGCAAATTGTAATTTCCAATTTAGTTTTTTAATGATGTCAGCCATAGGATTTTCATGAACTCGTCTATAGTTTTTTCATTCCAATTGTTTGACTATTTCCCCAATATAATATTAGAAGAACGACATTGCCTGCTTTGTCACTGGGTTTTATGACAATTCCTTTAAGTTCTCTCAATTCTTTTAAGGCCATCCGTTCAATATATGGGAGGTTATATTCTGTCAGATCTGCCCAGTTAGTCGAGCCCAAATCACGACTAACTCCTTCCATGAAGGCTCTAACATATCTATTAGAGGAAATAGGGGGCATAGTCAAACAGGGAGGTTTTAGTTTTGTAAATTCTGGTATTTCTAGTTGTTCATCGGGGGAAGTAAAGGTCTCAGTATATAATTCCTCAAGGGCATCGAGGGTTTCTTTTTCACAGGTAGTCAGGTTATCCAAAAATTGATAATCATATTCTTGATTTTTTGGATCATGATCAGTCTTCTGTGAATGAAATAATCGCAATAGAATTTTTCGTCCAAATAATTTAATGTCTTTATAGACTTCAAATTCATTCTCTCCCACAGTGAGCACAAAAGACAGACCACGATTCAACAAAGTAATATGCGCCGAGGAAAGTGTGAAATCAGTGAGATGGATAATATTATTCTCACATCCTAACTCATCAGCTATTTTAGTCTCTGGCGACTTCTCCCTCGTGTGATTCTTCCCTCGTCTGATCTTACCTATACTAAAAAACCAACATGATTTGAATGAGCATTTTGTGCTTTTGGTTTTGCCTTTTGGTAGGGGTACCCTACCTTGGCTATCATCCCGATCACTGGAAGTATAATCACTGGTATTGTAGTCATGTGAGGATGATCTGGACTGTGTCAGTCGTCCATTAGTCTGACGTTTTTGTCTATACTGGGCTTTACTTCTATTTTTATCTCGGCCTGGTCGATTTAAAGGGGACATGTTAAATGAGAAGACTGATGATCTTTTATATCTACTCCTGTCAAAAAAACGGTGTCAAAAATTATAGCCTGATATTTGTTAGTGCATGTGAGCGTCCAAGCTCTATCCATACTACCAACGCATGGCCTGAAACTGTGGTCGCAGCGGTAATCACACCTCAGATCTATGAATACACTGAAGGCAACTTTATTATGAGCAACTAATATTACCTGAATAGCTCCATTTAAAAGTTGGTGAAAATGGGTAATATGGGACCGTCACTGTGTATAGGAGTAATCACAGCAGCGATGTGGGAGCGGAGAAGAATCACTAAGGTGACTATTGGAAGGCTTTACAGCAATATTGTAATGTGTTACTATATACAGCCACCTGTAGATATAATGTGTCAGGCCGCTGTGCCTCTGCCCCTTTTCACAAACGTGAGGGTGGCATAAAACGGCCAAAAGTGTTTTGGGCCCTTTTGTGACTTTTCTATCACTACATTAGTATCACCGTGTATTGTGCAAGCAACCCCATGATCGCTAATTCAAGCCCTCAAGGGGGACAAATAACAAAAATCTGTTAAAACTTTTTCTTTTTTTTTAAAAAAAAACCAACTCCCCCTAAAGTAATATAAAAAAATAAATAAATTGGTATCCGTGTCCATAAAAATCTGAACTATTAAAATATAACATTATTTAAAGGGGTTTTCCCATGAGAGACCTTTATGACATATCCACAGGATACCTCTGGGACCCGCACCTATCTCCAGAGCGGGGCCCCCTAAACCCAGTTCTATTGCTCTTTATTGCGGCTGAATGAGGTGAAAATTTTTATATGGTCATTAGTTACGTAAACAGCGTAAATCGTTGAGAAACCGTTTCCGTAAGTCCCATAGAACTGAATAGTAGTATACAGTAACAGCGCAGCTCGCATACTGCGCTCCTTCCATAACTGCCATTCACTACTATGGGAGTTACGGAAACAGGGTAGCTCCGCGAACGACGCGGTTTCCGTAACTCGCGACCATATAACCAGGAAGTGGCCAGGAGTCAGCGAGATCACAGAATGCTAGAATGGGGTTTAGGGGGCCCCATTCAAGAGAAAGGTGTGGGACCCGCACCTATCTGACATTTATGACGTATCCTGCGGCTACGTCATAAATGTCCCTCATGGGAAAACCCCTTTAACCTGTAATAAAACAATAATCATTTTAAAACAGCAGAGTTGCTGTTTTTTGGTCACCTTAGCGGCCCAAAAAAATGGAATTAGAAGTGATCAAAGGGATGCATGTACCTCGATAACCCTTCAGCTCATCACACAAATAAGCCGTCAAACCGCTCAATTGATGGAAAAATAGGAGAGTTAGGGTATGTTCACACGCCCTATTTACAGACGTAATTCAGGCGTTTTACGCCTCGAATTACGGCCGAAAAAACGGCTCCAAACCATCTGCCCATTGAATTCAACGGGTCTGACGGTGTTCTGTGCAGACGGGCTTTTTTTTTTTTTACACGCTGTCAAAAAACGGCACGTAAAAAGACGTCCACCTAAAAGAAATGCATGTCACTTCTTGGGACGTAATTGGAGCCGTTATTCGACTCCAGCTCCAATTACGTCCGTAAAAGACGCTGCGAAAATTGCGTGCACTTGTCAAAACGTCTGAAATTCAGGAGCTGTTTTCGCCTGAAAACAGCTCCATAATTGGCGTAAGGGTATGTTCACACGGCCTATTTTCGGGCCGTAAACGGCCGAAAAATCGGAAGCAGAACGCCTCCAAACATCTGTCCATTGATTTCAATGGAAAAAACGGCGTTCTGTTCCGACAGGACACTTCTTGGGACGTTCGCTGTAAAAAAAGCAGCGAAAATCGCGAGTGGCTCAAAAAACGTCTGAAAATCAGGAGCGGTTTTCCCTTGAAAACAGCTCTGTATTTTCAGACGTTTTTGAGTTTGCATGTAAACATACCTTTATGGTTTTTGGAACACAGGGAGGAAAACACGAAAATGAAAAAAAAAAGTTATCCCGCCACAAGGATAGATGAGAAGTGTTTAATCTATGCCAGAGAATGATGAATGGTGTGGCGGCGCGCATGCGTGACTTGGGTCAGTGGGGTCCTAGCGATCAAACATGTACCACCTATTCTGTGGAGAGGTTATAAGTTGTTGGGGTAGGACAACTTTTATAAGGAATTACTATTTAACCAATTGTCTTCTATGCATATCCTATAGTCAGGCGAGAACTTTACTGAATACACCCGCTCGTCACTTCCAGCAGGGACCGAGGAGATCCGCGGCACCAGGAAGAATACCCGAGAGGATGCAGCACACGGGGGGGACAGGGACTGGCAGTAATGCCGGGCCGAGGATAAGGCGCTGAAGTCCTGTATGACTACAGAGCACAGAAGACCACACGTCTGCACTGGCTGGAGATGAAGAGACCTCTGATGATGTCACGCCCATGTGATCAGTCACATGTGTGGGAGGAGTCAGTTACATATAGTTCTCTCCGGATCAGTCTGCAGCGCTGCGTCTTCTCCTCAGTGACTGGGTAAATGATACGTCGCCATGCGCGGCTTCTACTCGCCCTTCTGCTTTCCATAGTGGTCCGGGATTCAGCCTCTATCCTGAGCGCCCGGCCTCTTTACTTTATAAAACCCAAGTAGAGCTACAAGTCCCATTGTGCCCCGGCAGCTCTGACCATGCTACTCGTGCCCGCTCTGCTGTATGGCGCTGGCTGCATATGACTGCGGTTTATTAATTGCGTTTATTTTTGTATTTAGACAAACAACTCTATCAAGATGATGGAATCCATTGGAGGTGAGTGTGAGGGGAGCGGGGGGAACATGTGGTGCCCGGGCATCTCCTGTCATGTGGTGACCATGTGACTTCAGGATGTTGGCAAGTGGCCAGTAATGTGGTGCCCAGGGTGTTCTCCCTGTTAGGAACAGTCGGTATGCTGCAGTGTCTGCTCTGATCATTGATACATGTCAATGATCAGCCAGAGATAGATATATGTATGTGTGTGTGTGTGTATATATATATATATATGGACTGGGCATAAAGCTGTATGTACTTTGAGACCCGGTTATTCCCCTCGATGAGGCCATTTATGACATTGTTCAGATTCTGCACACATTGACTGTATAACCCATGTGAATGAGGCTCTGAGAACCCTCGTTTATAATCTGTAGTGGTTCTAGCTGAGACCATGTACTGGTTGTAGATCAGATCTTCAGCGGCTTTTTCTGGTTAGTTTTCTGTCTTTTGTTCTGCCTCATAGGAGCGGATCCGTTGTATGGAAACCAGCAGCACTTATTGACTGAATAGGTATTGACTGTCCGGTTTCTGTCATTCTTTGGATAAAATATCACGTTCTGCTACGCTAGTTTATCCAGAAAAAATGGCAGAATTTACGGGGGCCCCTTCGCTGCAGATGTGAACCAGGTCTCGTAGATCATTGATTACATGTACAATTTTTATCTTCTATCTTTTATGTAAACAGAGTTGAGACTTGGCAAGAAGCTGAATGAAGGTAAAACGAAAGAGGTGTATGAGCTCCTGGATCACCCGGGCTGTGTACTCATGCAGTCCAAGGACCAGATCACCGCTGGGAACGCAGCCAGGAAGGATCACATGGAGGGGAAAGCTTCAATCTCCAACAAGACCACCAGCTGTATCTTCAAACTGCTGCAAGAAGCCGGTAAGATCAAAGCTCTGCATGTAGAATACTTGTATCTATATAACGCTGTGCGCACGCTCTATCGTATCACCGCCTCGTCACATGCTCAGGATGTAGGTGTCTGTATACAGCTGTGCGCACGCTCTATCGTATCGCAGCCTCGTCACATGCTCAGGATGTAGGTGTCTATACATCTGTGCGCACGCTCTATCGTATCGCAGCCTCCGTCACATGCTCAGGATGTAGGTGTCTATATCCAGCTGTGCGCACGCTCTATCATATCGCAGCCTCGTCACATGCTCAGGGTGTAGGTTTCTATATACAGCTGTGCGCACGCTCTTTACCGCATCGCAGCCTCCGTCACATGCTCAGGATGTAGGTGTCTATATACAGCTGTGCGCACACTCTTTATCGTATCGCAGCCTCCGTCACATGCTCAGGATGTAGGTGTCTATATACAGCTGTGTGCACGCTCTTTACCGCATCGCAGCCTCCGTCACATGCTCAGGATGTAGGTGTCTATATACAGCTGTGTGCACGCTCTTTACCGCATCGCAGCCTCCGTCACATGCTCAGGATGTAGGTGTCTATATACAGCTGTGCGCACACTCTTTATCGTATCGCAGCCTCCGTCACATGCTCAGGATGTAGGTGTCTATATACAGCTGTGCGCACACTCTTTATCGTATCGCAGCCTCCGTCACATGCTCAGGATGTAGGTGCGCAACAATGTCCTCTTTATCTGAAACGGAATCTTTTTAGAACTGAGCTTGTGTTCCCACCATCTACTAACCTCCTAAACCTGATGTCTCCATCTCGGTGTGTGGCACTACCATAGCTCCTAGGCGGCACGCCCGCTGTCTTGTGGTTATGTTGGACTCCGATCCTTCCTTTAGTCCTTATATTCATGCTCCTGTCAATTTCACCTTTTAAAATCATCTCCAGAATCCGCCCTTTTCTTACTCTGGAAACCGACCAAAACTCTCATTGTCGCTCTTATTCACGCTCGTCTTGACCACTGTAACTCCTTACTAATCGGCCTTCCCCAGTCTAAACTCTGCTGCACCGGTCTTCAGGAGCGTGTGGCCACAGACAATCCGATTTATATCCAACATCCACAGTTCTAACCCGTTAGTGACCGCCAATACGCCTTTTCACGTCGGCCACTAATGGGCTTTATTCTGATGCATAAGCCTTTTTTACGGCGCTGCATCTGGATAAATAAACAGAACAGGGAGCCGTCAAATCTCCCTCCTCTCAGCTGCCAGAGGTAGCTGAGGGCTGGGGGCGTCCCTGCTCGAACGGGTGAGATCGATATTGGTATCGATCTCACCCGTTTAACCCCCCAGATGCGGCGCTCAATAGCGTGCACCACATCTGAGTGGTTTTGGCGAGAGGGAGGGAGGTCCCTCTCATCCCACCGACACCCGGCGATAAGATCGCCGAGTGTCTGTGTTTCTCCGATGGCAGCCGGGGGGCCTAATAAAGGCCCTCAGGTCTGCCCGTAGTAAACGCCTGCTAGATCATGCCGGAGGCTTGGCCTAGCAGATGCCTGTCCGTTTTAAATGGACAGGCAGTAATACACTGCAATGCAAATGTATTGCAGTGTATTATAAAAGCGATCGGCGCATAGTGAAGTCCCCTAGTGGGACTAGTAAAAAAGTTGAATAAAGTTAATTAAAAAAAAAAATATGAAAAACCCACTTTTCCCCTTACAAACTGCTTTACTATTAAAACAAAATAAAGTAAAAAAGTTACGCATATTTGGTATCGCCGCGTCCGTAACGATCTAGACTATAAAGCTATTCCATTATTTAACCCACACGGTGAACGCCGTAAAAAAAAAACTATGGAAAAATTGCTGTTTTCTGTGAATCCTGACTTTAAAAAAATTTGATAAAAAGTGATCAAAAAGTCGCATCTACTCCAAACTGGTACCAATAAAAACTACAAGTCTTCCCACAAAAAAAAGCCCTCATACAAGTGTATCGGCGGAACAATAAAAACGTTATGGCTCTTCAAATATGGAGACACAAAAACAAATCATTTTGAAAAAAAAGGGTTTTTACTGTGTAAATGTAGTAAAACATATAAAATCCATACAAATTTGGTATCGTTGCAATCGTAACAACCCGCTGAATAAAGTTATTGTGTTATTTATACCACATGGTAAACGGCGTAGGTTTATGACGCGAAAAAGAGTGGCGAAATTTCAGGTTTTTTTTTCTATTTCCCCCCCCCCCCCCAAAAGTTAATAAAAGTTACTCAATAAATTATATGTACCTCAAAATAATGCTATTAAAAAAATAAATAAATACAACTTGTCCCGCAAAAAACAAGACCTTATACATCTATGTCGACGCAAAAATAAAAGTTTGCGACTATGGAAAAACGTAAAAAATGGCTTGGTCATTAAGGTCTAAAATAGGCTGGTCATTAAGGGGTTAAGCATGCTGTTCTCCTCAGGTGCTTTGGGGCTATGGCATGGTGTTGTATCTTCTATGTGTTTGTGTGTGTGTTGCTTTTTGTTTGTTTTTTATAAACTTTTGCAACTAAAGAAAAGTGATCTGATGGGAGACTTTTTGCACTTTCTTTTTTTTTTCCTCAGGTATCAAGACGGCATTTGTGAAAAAATGCAACGTGACTGGCTTCATTGCCACCCACTGCGAGATGATTCCTATAGAGTGGGTGTGCAGGAGAATCGCCACAGGCTCCTTCCTTAAGAGAAATCCGGGGGTTAAAGAAGGATACAAATTTTATCCTCCCAAAGTGGAGATGTTCTTCAAGGTTTGTCTTTTAGGCTCTCTAAGTTGATTTGATTTTCTATCGGAATTAACCTTTTGCTTCCATTTCCTCTTCATACGATTGTGCCCATACAGGCAATCCCCTTGAATTCTCTATTGCTTCGGGGGAAGGTGGATCATGCAGCAGTAAATTGCAATATCTAAAACCAATTCCCATTTTTTAATTTTAATTTTAGGACGATGCCAATAATGATCCTCAGTGGTCTGAAGAGCAACTGATTGAGACGAAACTAAATTGTGCTGGACTTGTGATTGGTCAGGCAGAGGTGGACATCATGAATCATTCCACAGTGGCCGTCTTTGAGATTCTGGAAAAAGCATGGGCAACACAAGACTGCACCCTGGTGGACATGAAGGTAAGACACGTGAATGTGGCCTGTTTTCTTATGTCCTCACATGATCTTCTCTGTTTGGTTGTAGCCTTGTTTTAAAACTTTTCTCTTTGATTAGATCGAGTTTGGCGTGGATGTGACCAACAAAGAAATTGTCCTTGCTGATGTGATTGATAACGACTCGTGGCGTCTGTGGCCCTCAGGAGATAAGACCCAGCAGAAGGATAAGCAGGTATTTGTCCCTTTTCCAGCATTTACGCAAATAAATCGTCTTTGCATAACTTCTTCAAGATGGAAATCGTGCGGCCTTGTAGCAACCAGAGTGGACTTTAAATGGAATGTATATCCAAAAATGACACACTTTATTTAAATCAGGTATTTATTGCATACCAAAAAAATCAAAGAATATTTGGGGTGTTTTTTTTGTTTTTTTTTTTGTTTTACTTTTTTTTACTCCTTAGGCTATGTTCACACAGGGTATTTTGCAGGACGAATATCTGCCTCAAAATTCAGTTTGGAAGTTTGAGGCAGATATTCCTCTCCCTGCACGCCGATTTTCGCGACGTTTTTCGCCCGCGCCCATTGAGCGCCGCGGGCATAAAACAGCGCAAAATACGCTGTCCCTGCCTCCCATTGAAGTCAATGGGAGGTCAGAGGCGGAAACGCCCGAAGATAGGGCATGTCGCTTCTTTTTCCCGCGAGGCAGTTTTACTGCTCGCGGGAAAAAGACGGCGACGCCTCCCATTGAAATTAATGGGAGGCGTTTTCGGGCCGTTTTTGACGAGTTTTGCAACGCGGTTTCCGCGTCAAAAAACTCTGCAAAATACTCCGTGTGAACATAGCCTTACTGTTTGTGTGTTTTTTTTTTTTTTTCAATAAGACTATTTAAAAAAAAAAACTCTTGAATTAGGCCTGATTCACACGAGCGCTGCGCATCTTGGATGTGAAAAACTGCCATTTTTCACGTCCGAGGTGCATCCGTGCTCTGCGCTGCTGGACGCGATGTCCCGCATCCCCCATAGTTGAGTCTATGGAGTGATGCGTGAAAAGATAAGACATGTCCTATTTTCCCACGGACCCTTCACAAGGCACGTTGAAACAACGGCCGGGTGAACGGCCACATTGAATAACATAGGTCCGTGGGACGGCCGCTGTTTCAACGGCCATCTTACAGACGTTTAACACGTTCGTGTGAATCAGGCCTTAGGGTGTATAAAAAGGCTGCCTAGATGGGGACAGAATGACCAAAATTCCTAATAACGGTTGGATGCGTCAATGACTTTCTATTAAGCTGGCCATACTCCTGAGATAGCGGTCTACTGGCAACTAGTCCTCCCGAATCCCGCATACACATGCACGCTTGACCAAGCGTACATGTATTCTCAGGGAGAAAACTGCTGCCAGCGGCTTATCTAATTGCAAACAATAGGATGGCGCATGTTGAAATTCAAAATGCCCTGACCCTTCTCTCCGTGCCGCCGGAGGGAGAGTCGGGACCCCAACATACGTCTGTGCATGGCCAGCCTTCTACTGCTGAAGGCTATCAACATTCTAGACACAGCGCCTAATCTGTGTGGATCTCCCTTGTCACTGGATGAGGGGGCTTGTAATGACGTTTCTATGTCTATTGACTACCATAAAATGCACACACCTGCTGTACTGTCTATACAGGAAGGAAATGTGTGTGTCTCCAATAGATCCACCTCCAGCAAAGATTTGAAAGAATATAATGTAATTAGTGAAACTTAAAAGAAATACATGAGATCCCTTTAAGAATTCTTCCGCATGCCCTTATGATCGGATAAGGATTTGCATCCGTGCCAAAAATGTATAAAACCTAAATGTGCAAATTCCCAAATTTCCCCTCTCCCTCTTACTGTTTTGCTGTGTACGTTTCACCGTAGTTCTCCAGTTATTGATCTGGATGAGCAGCGCTGTAAGGTGCCACATTGAATGTCATATTTGTATGCGAACAAGACAGAAAACTTTGGTACAGTATTTTGTAAAGAAAACTTCAAAGTTAGTCCGTTTATCACTTGTTATCTCTAGACTTACCGGGATCTGAAGGAGATTACTCCGGAAGCCATGCAGATGGTGAAAAGGAACTTTGAATGGGTGGCAGACAGAGTGGCGGTAACACCAAATCTTTGGATTGTTGATGTGTTGTGTATTGGTTTTATGTAGAACTAGTACTTTGTGTGTTATCTGTAGCCGTGTGACTCGTTCTGGAGTGGGAAGCCGCAGAACTTCTTGATGAAATGACGAGCTTGTAGGGTAGTTTCCTTTCATAAAAAAATGATACTAAATGTCATTTGCCATTTACAGTCATTTGTCAGTTATTTTATTAATGATTTGTAGTATTCTATGCATTGTTTATACCACATAGGGTACTCAATCTTTCCTAAAGCCTCGCCCAAAAACTTTAAAGGGAATGTGTCACTAGAAATTTTTTTATTTATTTTTATTCAGTTAAACAGTATATAAATGATTACAGATTGTGTTACATTTTTTTTTTTTTTTCACAAGTCAGGCAAGATTCAAATTTATAACATTTCCATGTGCTGGTCACTAGAGGGAGCAATTCCCAAAATTGCAGCATTGGCATGTGGTAAAGCAACCTCATTGCTTTATGCTGCAAATTTGGGGTAGACACACTCGCTCTAGCGTCCTCACACAATCCCCCCTCCTTTATCCTGGCTAGTGCCAGGAGAAAGGAGGGGGTTGAATGTTCAAACCTTCTACACTGTGTGCTGACCTTTTCTGAGCGAATGCACAGTGTAGGAGGATTAGATACAGTGGTAATCACATACACAAACATGACTTACCTGCTGCCTCCGCTCCTAATCCTTGAGTCTGCGCTGCCTTCAACATATGGCCGGAAGCCGCAACCGGAAGTCGTCATCTTGCTGTCTTGCCGCGGCTTCCGGTCCACATGAAAATGGCGCCGGATGTCGCTCTACCAAAGACCTTCCTTTTGGTCTGTGTGGGAGCGGCGCATGCGCCGTTCCCACATAGACAGCGTACGCTATAGTGAATGGAACAGCTCGCATTCTCTATGGGGATGTATGTGTCGTTAATCGACACATACAGAGATGGAGAAAAAATGGCAGCCCCCATAGAGAAGTAAAAGAGAAAAAAAAGTACAACACAAATAATATTTTTTTAATGACATACTAAAAGCAATGTTGTATATATAAAAAAAATAAAAATTTGTGACACCTTCCCTTTAACAATGGGTCTGTTCCTTACCCCACGATCAGAGCAATTGCATTCTAATTGTTGGAAAACAGAAATGGATTGCTGCTTGTTCGGGTAATGTTGCCGCCTTAATTTTATTTCCTCAGCTCCTACTGTCTAGTGAAAGCCAAGGAAGGGTTGTTGTGTTGATGGGGTCAATATCTGACCTAGGGCACTGTGAAAAGATTAAGAAGTCCTGTGCAAACTATGGCATTTCATGTGAACTGAGGGTGACCTCTGCTCACAAAGGACCTGATGAAACCCTGAGAATAAAGGCCGAGTATGAAGGTAAGATCGAGAGGGACCCGCACCAACTCTTCACAGAATGTTTCATAGGAAGAGTTTCTTTGCGGTTGTACCTGACCTTTAGAAATTTTATACATTGCTGTATAGTCCAATAACTTGTCTGAGGATGACACGAAGTATTGGACGTGGACTTGAAGTTCACTCCTTGTTTACAGTGAGGTGCAGGACCGAGTTGCACCACTTCAGCGAAAGTGCATATGTGATTGCTAGAACGCGGCACCCATAGCTGACTACAAGCCTATTGTGTACCTGTTCCTCCAATCTTATGCATCGCATGCTGTATTATGGAGGTAGTTTACCATAAGAGTATTACTTCTAGGATAGAATATGGTGTTGGCACCATTTGTACTACAGACCCTTAAGTCTTCATGGCCAAGTGGTCATTTTTCCTTTTATAATCAACCTATTCAGTCTTTCTGCTAACTTTTAGGGTTATGACTGCATTAGCAACTTGTAGCCTTTAAAACGGCAATATGTTGACTGTTGCCCTACTAGCAAGTGTTACAGTGGCTTTGTCCCACGAGACTGCCCCTGTCTGTATGAGCATAGAGGGCACATAGACATTACTGAGTGGGTCCCCCGCTCGGGACCCCCCCCCCCTCGGAGCTAGAATGGAGAGCTTCTCTAAGATTGGCTCTCCTTCTGGAGGGCTGCATCCGTCCTTGTATTACATAGATGGCCATTCTTCTCAACAGCCACCATATAATACTTCATCTTCCCTGCAGCGGATGTGATTGGCTGGCTGCGGCTACCCCTGGCAAACTAGTTTGTTTGCTGAGAGCAGGGCTCTGAAAGGGGTTGTCTCTGATTAGACAACGTCCTTTTTTAATAGTGTTACTGGTCCACTGACCAATCTTGTATTTATCTTAGGAGATGGCATTGCCACAGTTTTTGTTGCTGTTGCTGGTAGAAGCAATGGCTTGGGTCCTGTCCTCTCTGGAAACACTGCTTATCCGGTCATCAACTGTCCACCACTTACTGCCGATTGGGGAGCACAAGATGTCTGGTCTTCTCTGCGAATGCCCAGTGGTAAGAGAATCGTCTGGCAAATGTCTTTTTGGTATAATTACATGTGTCTGTGTCCGACAAAGGAGTATTGCTGCCTTCCTTTTGTGTCTCGCGCAGGTCTTGGATGTTCCACGGTTTTGTCACCAGAAGCAGCGGCTCAGTTTGCGGCGCAGATATTTGGGTTGAACAATCACCTGGTTTGGTCCAAGCTCCGCTCTTGCACTTTAAATACCTGGATATCTCTCAAGCAGGCAGATGCGAAGCTAAGACAGTGTACCATGTAACCCCGCTCATCAAACGTTCATATCTCATGACAATAAAACTGTTTCCTTTTCTAGATCTCTGCATCATGGATGTTCTTTTTCCTCGGTCACATTAATATGTTCCCTAATGAAGGTAAAATATTGGTAAATAAAGTTGAATGTTACAATGCTTGGGTTTTCTGATGGTGATGGCCTAACCCTGTGTCTTCAATCATGTCGAAATGACTTGTGCCATTCCACATGCAGTTGGCTTGTCCCATGGTCTAGAGGAAAAAGATGTGTGTTCTATTCACACTGCAGATCACCAATTCATTTAAGTCTAGGGGGTGGGTGTATGGAAGATTTAACCCCATCAGATAAAAGTAGGGAAGCAATCTGCTGGCGGCAGCAGGTGCTGCTGTGGTGCTCTTACCTTGGGCAACTTAGCCTACTGTTTCTGGGATGCCGGCCACAGAATTAGCTGTTCCTTCTCATTACATCTGCCAATTGGAGGAAGAGGAATACCTCTGGGTAGGGGTATGCAGTGCCTAGATGTCCAGGGGGCTCCTTCCGTGCATGTTTTAGCTGACTGATTAGTTTTGGCAGTGCGGTGTGGCATAGGCCGGGCAGTACCTGTGAGATGCCTGCTAAATTGCAGATGGGCCCTTTTGGGATAATGTATGCCCTAGCACTGCTGTTTTATGAAATCTGGTGCCAGATTGAAGGCAGAAGTTACCCTCAGATCGAAGGTCGTTTTAGGTAAGGTATTTAAAGTTCACTATTCCAGACAGGAAAATTGAAAGTATCCTTTGGTGCTAGGCCTGTAAATAGACCTTCTAGAGGGAATATGCAGAAGCTTATCGTCAAATCACTTCTGACTTCATATTTTCTTGAGTGCGTTAATTTTCCTTCTCTCTGCTTAATGATTTGAGTGATCAGGATGGTTCATATAAGACCAAATCGATACACAATTAGTATTGTAATAAATGTGTTATTTGTGGTACCAACGTTTTAGATAAAGACAAGACTAAGAAGTACTTGATAATGTGGTCTGCAAGGAATCCTCTTCTAGAGATAAAATGAAAAGCTGGATGTGGCAGGAGATAAAATCGCACATGTCGGAATTTACAGTCTCTTTTGGGTCCGTCTACATCCTAACATAAGGAAAGAGATTGCCTCTTATTAGGATGATGACTTGCCTCAGGCCTCATATGTTCGAGACTGATAAGGCCTCATGCCCACTTCAGTTTTTTCATCAGGGCGCTATCCATTGTTTTAACTGATAGCACCCTCACACATTCCTTCCAGTGGGGCCATGCACACTTTCGTTTTTGTTTTTAACATTCCTTTATATTTCTTTGTTTTTTGTAACTTCACATAAATCAGACAAAACAGTTCAGATATTAAAATATATGAAAATACAAAGCGGATACAAGTATTTAAACATTACTGTAGCTGCAGAGCCTTAATGTAGTACGATATAGATAAAACTTCTATATACAAAAGTCACATATAAGAAGCTACCGGTATATACCCAACAGCATTATCAAAAAGGAGGGTAAGGGAAGGGTATGGATTCATAAAAGGAAGAGGGGGAGAGAGGATGTGAGAGGGTCTACTTCTACCGATTTGGGCTAGATGTCAGACATAAAAGAGAAGGAATACAGTATCTCACAAGGTAAAGTAAGGGAGTTAATCCCTGTGTGGTAGATGTTTGTTGGGTCAGAGTCTGGAAACCAATCCAAGGCTTTGAAATTTTAATACAGGTATCATGCCTTCTATCAGCCCAGCTGGGCAATTCTTCAAATCGACAGATTTGTAAAGGGGGTGGTTGAGTCTGCAACCAATAAAGCGGGATCAGAGTTTTCGCTGCAGCAATGAAGTGTGTGGTTAAGTTAAGTTTTGATGGCTTATACATAAGAGAGAGGTTTAGAGAAAGCAATCATGTCAAATGATCAAACCAGATCAGTATCAGTGATCTGACTGATCATTCCTTCAACCTGGTCCCAAAAGGGGGTTATAACGGGACAGGACCACCATATGTGTGTGTATATGTTCCAATATCCGCTTTGCATCTCCAACAATCTGCTGATTCTGCCATATTATGCATATGCAAGAACTCAGGTGTTCTATACCATCTGGATAAGAGCTTATATTGGCTTTCTTGAAGGCGTATACAATTCGAGAAACCATGTGAATTCCTAAGAATGAAAGTAGAGTCCGAGAAAGGGATACCTGTCTCCTTTTCACACTATAAAATAAAGTTAGGCTTAATAGATGAGGATCTACTCACCAGTACATTATACAAATATGAAATGTTTCTAGTATTGAGAGTCTGAGCTAACTATCTTTTCCATATCATTTACGTCTCTAAGTGGGGAATGAAGGTTTACATATTACTAGCACAATTTCCTGAAGTGAAATGTAAGGTGTAATCCTGGCAAAAGTGTGTTGAAATGATGTTCATCTGGCACTGTATGGTTACCTAAGATATCCTGGACAGAATATCTATTAACCCCTTAGCGCACCAGGACGCACCGGTACGTCCTGCATTGAAGTGCTTTAAGGCACCGGGACGAACCGGTGCGTCCTGGCTAAACTCTCACCCTGTCAAAGGACAAGGTCACAGAACTGTGCCGTCAACTGTTTATGACAGTTGACCGGCACAGTAAGACGGCAGGAGACCATTCACAGCGGTCTCCTGCCGGCGATCGCTGTGATTGGTCCGTCAAAGCAGACTGACCAATCACAGCTCCATGACGTGTGTATGTGATGGCGCTGGCTCAGAAGCTGAGCCAGCGCTATCACCGCCGGGAATCAGCTGTCCGACGCCCCTCTGCAACGGCCAGGACCGGAGCTAGGCGCCGATCCGGTCGATTAACCCCTTCGATGCATCGATCAACGTGATCGATGCATCGAAGTGTCTTGTAGCCTGTCGGCCCATTAGCCCATTAACCCCTTAGATCGTACCCTATGGTTGCTAATGACAACCATCGGCACCCGCGGGTGTTCTGATGGTTGCTATGGCAACCATAGCCTAACAATCGCTTCCTAGTACGGAAGCCTATTAGGCCCCGCCGGGAGGCGAAGCCTAATAGGCTTGCTGTCAGTGAATAGCTGACAGCACTAGTACACTGCACTATGTAGGTAGTGCAGTGTATTAGAATAGCGATCAGGGCTTCATGCCTTCAAGTTCCCTAGTGGGACACAAAAAAAGGTAAAACAAGTTCATAAAAATGTTGTAAAAAAAAAATAAGTCCTGTTAAAAAACACTATAACAGCCTTTTTTCCTATAATAAGTCTTTTATTATAGGAAAAAACATAAAAAAAAGTACACATGTGGTATCCCCGCATCCTTAACGACAAACTATAAAAATACCACGCTATTTTACCCGTACGGTGAACACCGTAAAAAATTTTAATAAAAAACTATTCCAGAATCGCTGTTTGTTAGTCGCTACCCCTCGCAAAACAGAATAAAAAAAGGGATCTAAAAGTTGCATGTACCCCAAAATTATACCATTAAAAAAATGCAGCTCGTCCCGCAAGAAACAAGCTCTCCCACCGCTATTTTGACGGAAAAATAAAAGTTATGGCTCTCAGAATATGGTGACACCAAAAATAAATTATTTGAAACCAAAGTGATTTTATCGTGCAAACGCTTCAAAGCATAAGAAAAACTATATACATCTGGTATCATCGTAATCGTACCGACCCGCAGAATAACGTAAAATTGTCATTCATAGCGCATGGCGAACGCCGTAAAAAAATAAATTATAAAAAAAAACATCAGAATTGCAGGTTTTTGGTCACCTTGCTTGCCAAAAAAATTAAATCGCATGTACCCCAAAATGGTACCAATGAAATCTACAGATTGTCCCGCAACAAATAAGCCCTCACGCAGCTCCGGTGGAGAAAAAATAAAGATGTTTTGGCTCCCAGAATATGGCAATGCAAAGTGTCCAAAAGCGGATAAGATCGGGTGCCATTTATCAGTGTGACACCGGCCACATATCTGTGGATAATTATTTATTTACCCCATTATTATACTCTCTTATTATACCCCTGATGTATTCCGCACAGCTTACATATTCCCCCACATTATAACTGAAATACCAGCAAAACCCCAAACAAAACAACTAGCAATCAAAATCCACGCTCCAAAAGCCAAATGGCGCGTCCTGCACCGTGCCCAAGCAGCAGTGTACATCCACATATATGGCATCGCCATACCCGGGAGAACCCGCTTAACAGTTTGAGGTATTTCTCTTCAGTGGCACGAACTAGGCACAAAATATTGTGCACTAAAATGGCACATACCTGTGAAAATTAGCAATTTTCACTTTGCACCATCCACTGAGCATTCATTTCTAATAGAAAAAAAAAACCTGTGTGGTCAAAATGCCTTGAGGGGTGCAGTTTCCAAAATGGGGGTCACTACTTGGGGGTTTGCTTTACTATTTGAACTCAGAGCCCTGCCGTTGTGGGCTAATGCTGCGAAAATCACCAAAATAGGTCTCAAATGCGCCTTTCATTCCTAAGCCCTGTCATATGTCCAGGCAAATTATAAATGCCTTGAGGGGTGTAGTTTACAAAATGGGGTCACTTCTCATTGTTTTACACTCTACTCTGGTACCTAAGAACGCTCTGCAAATGCGACATGGCGCCCCTACACCAGTCCAGCAAAATCTGTGCTCTAAAGCCACATGGCACTCCTTCCATTTTGAGCTCTGCCATGTGCCCAAACAGCAGTTTAGGGCCACACATGGGGTATTGCCGTACTCGGCAGAAATTGGGTAACACATTATGTGTTGTTTTTTCTCCTATTACCCCTTGTGGGAAAAAAAATTGGGTGCAAAACGACATATTTTTGGGGAAAAATTATTTTTTTCATTTTCACTGCCTCATTCTAATACAATCTATGAAACACCTGTGGGATCAAAATGCTCACTACACCCCTAGATGATTACCTCGAGGGGTAAAGTTTCCAAAATTGAGTCACTTCTCAGGGGTTTCTACTGTACGGGTACCTCAGGGGCTCTGCAAATGCGACATGGCGCCCAAAAAACAATCAACCAAAATCTACATACCAAGTAGCACTCCTGCCATTCTGAGCCCTGCGGTGTGTCCAAGCAGCAGTTTATAACCACATATGGGGTATTGCCGTACTCGGGAGAAATTGCTTTACAATTGTTGGGGCGCTTTTTCTCCTTTTATTCCTTGTAAAAATTAAAACATCGTATGTTTTTTCAGAAAAAAAGTAGATTTTCATTTTCACAGACATGTTCCAATAAATTTAGCAAAAAACTTGTGGGCTAAAAATGCTAACTATACCTCTTGAAAAATTCCTTGAGGGGTGTAGTTTCCAAAATGGGGTCACTTTTGGGGGGTTTCCACTGTTTTGGCACACAAGACCTCTTCAAACCAAAAATGAAAACAATTCAACATTTTAGTGGAAAGAATGTAGATTTTCATTTTCACTGCATAATCCCAATAATTCAACAAAAAATCTGTGGGGTCAATATGCTCACCTATACCGCTAGATAAATTCCACGAGGGGTATAGTTTCCCAAATGGGGTCATTTTTGCCGGATTTGCACTATTTTGCCCCCTCAGTGGCTTTGCAAATGTCACATGGGGCCGCAAACCATTCCAGCAAAACTTGAGCTCCAAATGGCGCTCCGTCCTTTCTAACTTCCGCCATGTGTCCAAACAGCAGTTTATTACCACATATGGGGTATTGCTGTGCTCAGAAGAGTTTGCTTTACAAATATTGGGGTGTTTTTTCTCCTTTTATCTGTTGTACAAATGAAAAAATCTGAGCTAAAACTACATTTTATTAGAAAAACTTTTAATTTTCAATTTCACTGCATAATTCCCATAAATTCAGCAAAACTCGTGTAGGGTCAAAATGCACACTATACCCCTAGAAAAATTCCTTGAGGGGTGTAGTTTCCAAAATGGGGTCACTTTTGGGGAGTGTCCACTGTTATGGTCCCTCCAGGGCTTTGCAAACACGACATGGCACCGAAAACCATTCCAGCAAAATCTGCGCTCCAAAATCCAAATGGCCCTCGTTCCCTTCTGAGCCCTGCCATGGGTCCAAACAGCAGTTTATTACCACATATGGGGTATTGCCGTAATCGGGAGACATTGCTTTACAAATGTTGGGGTGCTTTTTCTCCTTTTATTCCTTGTAAAATCTAAAACATCGTATGTTTTTTCAGAAAAAAAGTAGATTTTCATTTTCACAGACCAGTTCCAATAAATTTAGCAAAATACCTGTGGGCTAAAAATGCTAACTATACCTCTTGAAAAATTCCTTGAGGGGTGAAGTTTCCAAAATGGGGTCACTTTTGGGGGGTTTCCACTGTTTTGGCACACGACCTCTTCAAACGTGACATGGTGCCTAAAATATATTCTAATAAAATAGAGGCCCCAAAATCCACAAGGTGCTCCTTTGCTTCTGAGGCCGGTATTTCAGTCCATTACAGCACTAGGGCCACATGTGGGATATTTCTAAAAATTGCAGAATCTGGGCAATAAATATTGAGTTGCATTTCTCTGGTAAAACCTTCGGTGTTACAGAAAAAAACTGTATTACAAATGAATTTCGTAAAAAAAAAATTTAAATTTGTACATTTCACCTCTACTTTGCTTTGTTTCCTGTGAAATGCCTAAAGGGTTAAAATAATTTCTGAATGTGGTTCTGAATACTTTGAGGGGTGCAGTTTTTAAAATGGGGTGTTTTATAGGGGGTTTCTAATATATAAGGCCCTCAAAGCCACTTCAGAACTGAACTGGTCCCTGAAAAAATAGCCTTTTGAAATTTTCTTGAAATTGCAGCTAAAGTTCTAAGCCTTGTGAGGTCATAGAAAAATAAAAGCACGTTCAAAAAACGATGCAAACATAAAGTAGACATATGGGAAATGTTAACTAGTAAATATTTTGTGCGGTATTACGATCTGTTTTACAAGCAGATACATTACAATTTAGAAAAATGCAGATTTTTGCAAATTTTCTCTAAATTTTGGTGTTTTTAACAAATAAATATTGAATTTAACGACGAAATTTTTTCAGTATCATAAAGTACAACATGTCACAAGTAAACAATCTCAGAATCGCTTGGATAGGCAAAAGCATTCTGGAGTTATTACCACATAAAGTGACACATGTCAGATTTGCAAAAATCGGCTGTGTCCACAAGGCCAAAGTAGGCTGTGTCCTTAAGGGGTTAAAGGGAAGGTGTCATGAATTTTTTTTAATATAATATTGCTTTTAGTATGGCATTAAAATAAATTATATTTATTTGTGTTTTACTTTTTTCTTTCTTTTACTTCTCTATGGGGGCTGCCATTTTTTTTTTTTCATCTCTGTATGTGTCGATTAACGACACATACAGAGATGGAATACGGCACATACATCCCCATAGAGAATGCGAACGGGAGCCGTTCCATTCACTATAGCGTACGCCGTCTGTGTGGGAACAGCGCATGTGCCTCTCCCACACGGACCAAAAGGAAGGTCTTTGGTCGAGCGACATCCGGCGCCATTTTCATGTGGACTGGAAGCTGCGGCTGGACAGTAAGATGACGACTTCTGCTCGCGGCTTCCGGCCATATGTTCAAGGCAGTGCAGACGCAAGGACTAGGAGCGGAGGCGGCGGCAGGAGCAGGTAAGTTATGTTTGTGTATGTGATGTGTGTGTATGTTAGTGTTATACTGTCTGATTACCACTGTATCTAATCCTCCTACACTGCATTCGCTCAGAAAATGGCGGAACAGTGTAGGAGGTTTGAACATTCAACCCCCCTCCTTTCTCCTGGCACTAGCCAGGATAAAGGTGGGGGGATTGTGTGAGGACACTAGAGCGAGTGTGTCTACTCCAAATTTGCAGCATAAAGCAATAAGGTTGCTTTACCACATTGCCAATCTTGCAATTTTGGGAATTGCTCCCTCTAGTGACCAGCACATGGAAATGTTATAAATTAGAATCTAATTTATAACAATGTGTAATCATTTATATACTAACTGTTTAACTAAAAAAGGGAATGTGTCGCTAGAATTTTTTTTTTTTTTTAAGTGCTTCCCACATGTCAGGATACGCTATAATATATATGTTCAAGAGGTCAGGTTTATATAAGCCCCATCGGTAAACAAGGAGAAGGTGATGGCATGCGGGAGGGATGTAGGGAGTGCCAAACCTCACATTCCCTTGGTCAGGGGGTCAAAAGAGGGTTTTCTAAACATCTTTGGAACAGGTCTCCATAAATTCTTGTAAAATGATGCCTCCCACATTGACTTTATAAGCAAGAGTGATGGTTTGGTCTCTGGAAGGCTTAACCAGGTCCATCCATCTATTGAGCTGGATAGCTTTATAGTATAACTGCATGTCTGGCAGACCAACACTAGAGATGAGCGAACCGGGACAACCGAACCCGGTTTCGGTCCGAACATCGTGAAAAGTTCGGCGCACAGCGAATCCGAACTTCACCAGGTTCGGCCGAACCCGGCTACATTTTGGCGCCTACCACATGTTAGATGTAAAATGGAGGATTTCACAATATCACCTGACATCAGGCTACCCCATAATGCCTTGCAAACAACTCTCCCAGCCAATCGGGAGGCAGCATAGGGGCGGGCTCAAGCCTGCAATAAAAGTCTATGCACGGTGCTCAGCGGCTATTTTACAGACAGGAGCTGTAGGGATAGCATCTCTGTGCAGTAAGGGAAAGCTTTAGGAATCTAAAAGCCAGGAATCCAGCAATCGAAGGGGCTCATCCACTACTCACTACTCAGCCAGTGTGTGAATACGCTTTTATAAGGGGCTCATCCCCGTTGCAACCAACTTGCAATACAGGCAGCCTTTGTAGTACTACAACGCCCAGCATTCCCTAAGTGCACCACGGTGTGCCTGATAGAAATTCTCATTCATTGCCATTTGCCAAGCCAGTGTGTGAATATGCTTTTAGAAGGGGCTCATCCCCGGCCGTTAACATAACGAAACAACAATCCAACTTGCAATACAGGCAGCCCAGTAGTACTACAACGCCCAGCATTCCCTGAGTGCACCGCGGCGTGCCCGATAGAAATTCTCATTCATTGCCATTTGCCAAGCCAGTGTGAATACGCTTTTAGAAGGGGCTCATCCCCTGGGTTTTGATTCAACTTGCTGCACTCCAGCAGTGAAATGTCTGGTAAAAAAAGGTTGTGAAAGGACGGGGTAGAGGAAGAAACACCCAGGCCGTGTCCTCTTCCAGTCCAAATGTTGGATCTGTTGGTGCCAGACCCAGTACCAGCATTTGTGGCACAAGACATGTTCCCAGTTCCACTAGTAGCAGCAGCCATGTGCCTGCTGGTAGTAGTAGCAGTATCAGCAAGCCAGACTTGTCCATCTCCTCCGGTGGGCGGATTACTTTAGACAATACGGCCATTGTGGACTGGTTGGCTGGCTCGCGGTCATCTCAGCAGGAAGACTCTGACGATCTGGCTTCAAGCCAGGTTTCGTTGGATTCCAGATCCTCTACAGTTCCTTGGCACAGTAGTAATATAGGTATTTCTAGCGTTTCCATTCCATCATCTATGTCTTCACTCCCCCTTCCTAGCGGGAAGCCATCTTTCCTGAGAGTCCTAAGAGACATCTCCTCGGGTGCAAAGGAAGATACTGAACAACATAGTGATGATGATGTAAAGGATCTGCCAGACACAACTTCTGTGTCGACGCCCATAGGTAATCAGTCTGCACCTGCTTCTATGTCTGTGAGACTGACTCCATCTTCCACCACCCAGGATGGCAGGCTTAGGAGTGGGAGAGCCTATCACAGCCTGGCCAGACGGAGCTAGCTCCCGCCCTCTGTCTATTTATACCTGCCTTTCCTGTTCCTCCTTTGCCTCTGTTGGTTTCCTGGCCCTGCTGCAGCTTCTTGAACTACTGATCCTCTGCTTGTGATTGACCTTGGCTTTTCTGACCACTCTTCTGCTCTGCATTTTTGTACCTCGCTCATCTCCTGGTTTGACTCGGCTCGTTCACCTCGCTTGTTGCTCACGGTGTTCCCGTGGGCAACTTCCCCATTTCCCTGGCTTCTTTGTACCCTTGTCTGTTTGTCTGTCGTGCACCTATTGAGTGTAGGGACCGTCGCCCAGTTGTACCCCGTCACCTAGGGTGGGTCGTTGCAAGTAGGCAGGGACTGAGTGGCGGGTAGATTAGGGCTCACTTGTCTGTTTCCCTACCCTGACATTACAGATGATTTGTTTTCCACGAGTCAGCCAACGGAGTGTGTTGCGGCGGTGGTGGAGGTGGAAGCGGTGTCCGAGACGCATATCTGTGGTAGTGGGGGTGTTGGTGGTGGTAGCCGTGGTGGCAGACGCAGTAATGAGGGGGGGCATGGAGCCCGCCATGATGTCACATCACATTAACAACACAGTGACAGAAGTGGCGGGGATGATGAGGAGGGCTATGATGATGATGTTTTAGACAGGACGTGGGAACCAGGTGACGAGGGCGTCAGAGGAGGAGGGTAATAGTGGCGGCACTGGCAGTGATAAACAGCCAAGCCGAGGTAGGGGCAGAAGTCAATCTGCAAAACGTTGCAGCGGTAGGGTCAGCTCAGGAGCCGGTGACGGCGACACTGATGCTGGTGTAGGCTCCCAAAAAAAGCCTGCCAGACAAGGGGCAAGCTCGGGTGGTGGACGTGGTACTACCTCTTTACGGTACTCTGCCGTGTGGCAATTTTTCTATACCTTCGTGGAGGACGAAAACATGGCACAGTG
This sequence comes from Rhinoderma darwinii, assembly GCF_050947455.1. Taxonomy (NCBI): domain Eukaryota; kingdom Metazoa; phylum Chordata; class Amphibia; order Anura; family Rhinodermatidae; genus Rhinoderma; species Rhinoderma darwinii. The sequence continues at coordinate 78,292,823 of NC_134687.1, forward strand.
CCGTATCTGCAAACAGAAAGTAAGGCGTGGGAAGGGCAGCAATGTAGGAACTACCGCTCTACGTAAACACATGGAGCGGCATCACAAGGCCATGTGGGACAATCGACATGCCCCACCATCATCATGTACATCTAATGAAGACCCCTCTGCCACTGCTGCTGCTCCGAGTCCCTGTCATCTAAGTAGTAGCCAGGCCTTATCCACCATGTCGTTGTCATCATCATCATCACTGTCATCTAGTGCTCCTACGTCCCGTCAGTTATCCATTACGGAATCGTTGTCCAATAAGCAACAATATATACCCAGTCATCCACTTGTCGTGTGGCTTAATTCACACCTGGCTAAGTTGTTGGTGGTGCAGTCGCTGCCGTACCACCTGGTCGACTCCGCCGGCTTCAAGCAATTGATGGCGTGCGCTCAGCCTAGGTGGCGAATACCTAGCCGACATTACTTCTCCAAAACAGCTGTCCCTGCCTTGCACAAGCACGTGGAGGAAAAGGTGTGCCAGTCCTTGCAATTATCCGTGTGCAGCAGGGTACATGCCACCGTCGACACTTGGAGCAGCAACTATGGGCAGGGACAGTACATGTCTTTCACGGCCCACTGGGTCAATATTTTGCAGTCCAATGCACCACCGCAGCAATGCCAGGCATTACCACCTCCACGCTTCTATCTTTCTGGTTCAACTCCGGACACCAGGCGCCTACCATCCTCCTCCTCCTCGCCCTCCTCAATGGAGGTCTTCCCGTCCCCGACAGGACACAGCGTATCTTCCACTCCTCCTCCCTCCTCTTTTCATAGGTGCAAGGTGAAGCGCCACAACGCTGTCTTACACCTGCTGAGCCTGGGCGAGAAAAGCCACACAGGGCAGGAGCTGCTGCTGTGCATCAAGGAGGAAATCGCACGCTGGCTGTCTCCTCTGAAACTCACACTGGGCAATGTTGTCTCTGATAACGGGAAGAACGTTGTGGCTGCACTGCGTCTAGGTCACCTGAGACACGCTCCTTGCATGGCACATGTGATCAATCTGGTCATAACACGCTTCTTAAAGTCATATGTTGGTTTGAAGGGTGTGCTGGCCATGTCCAGGAGGGTTTGCGTTCGCTTTAGACGTTCGTATGCATTTAAGCACGCCCTCCTGGACTTGCAGCGTCAAAACAATCTCCCAGAACACAGCCTGATTTGCGACGTTCCAACACGCTGGAATTCCACCCTGCACATATTGGACCATCTGTACGAACAGCGGAAAGCCGTGAATGATTTACTGATACAGCAGACGAGCAGCGTTTGGAGCCAGTGTAATTTCGAGCTCAGGCACTGGCAGCTGGTTAGAGACGCATGTCGCGTTTTGAGGCCCTTTGAAGAGGCCACATGATTTGTGAGCCGTGACGCTAGCGGAATGAACGATGTTATGCCGCTGATATTCATTATGGAGCAGACGCTCACAGCGATGATTCAGCAAAGGATGGAGGAAGGATCACATCTGGCTATCGATGTTGAGGAGGAGGAGGATGAGGATGAGGAAACAGGACCTGAAGAGGAGCTGGATTTGGAGATGGAATCACAAGAAGGGATAGGGGACGAGGCAGCCGCACAACATGACAGTGATGGTGGTGATGACGAGTCTGACGACGACCTTGATGATGGACAACCATGGCAGTATGGGGCGGAGATGGAACCAACCGGGCCCTCTGAAACGCTGGCCAGGATGGCGAGCTGTATGCTTCGTTACTTGCGCGCTGACTGTCGTATTGTTAGCATGAAGCAAAGAGATGAGTACTGGATAGCCACACTTTTAGACCCTCGGTATAAAGCCAGAATGGGGGAGTTTTTTGCGCCTTCCGAGAGGGAGGCAAAATTGGCTTATTATCGAGAGAAGCTATGCAGCCAGCTTGTCACGGCTTTCAAACGGCAAACACCTGCTGCAAGCATGTCTGACTGGGGGGCCACTCTCCGCTCCCCACTGTCTCATCGTTCCACCGCCTCTGGCAGAGCTACCTCCGCAATAGGCGGCAGCAGCAGCAGCCAATTCAGTTTGGAAAATATGATGACAACATTTTTACATCCAATACCCCGACCTGACACACATCGTGGTCACCAAAGGGATGTTCACCATCACCAGGTGCAGCACCTAAACAACCAGGTTCACTCGTACCTGGACTGGGCCCTTTCTCCATCAGAAATGCTGATCCCAGACCCCATGGACTTCTGGGTGAGCAGATTGGATCATTGGCAAGAACTGGCCCAGTTTGCCATGGGTGTACTGTCTTGTCCACCCTCCAGTGTAGCGTCAGAGAGGGTATTCAGCGCGGCAGGGGGCTTCGTCACCCCTAAGCGAACAAGATTGTCCGCCAACAGCTTGGAAAATCTCACGTTTCTGAAAATGAATCAAGCGCGGATCGGTGAGGATTTTAAAACCCCTGTGCCTGATGCCACTGATTAGATCTGACATTGCTGCTGCCGCCTGCTACTACGGGATTCTGTCCTGTCCACTCTTTTTTTTAATGTGCCGCTGTTGGTGCTGCTACTACTTCTACCACCAATCCACCCCCAGTGCCGTCTGCTACAAGCATGCCTGCCCCACCACAGGGCTTTGTCCTGTGACTGTCCAGTCTCTTTTAATGTGCTGCTACTACTACTACCACCCTTGCTGTCTGTGTTGGCTACCTCTACTACCACCAATACACCTCCACTGCCGTCTGCTACAAGCAGGCCTGAGGCTTGCCCCACCACAGGGCTTTATCCTGTGACTGTCCAGTGTCTTTTAATGTGCTGTTACTACTACTACCACCCTTGCTGTCTGTGTTGGCTACCTCTACTACCACCAATACACCTCCACTGCCGTCTGCTACAAGCAGGCCTGAGGCCAGCCCCACCACAGGGCTTTGTCCTGTGACTGTCCAGTCTCTTTTAATGTGCTGCTACTACTACTACCACCCTTGCTGTCTGTTGGCTACCTCTACTACCACCAATACACCTCCACTGCCGTCTGCTACAAGCAGGCCTGCCCCACCACAGGGCTTTGTCCTGTGACTGTCCAGTCTCTTTTAATGTGCTGCTACTACTACTACCACCCTTGCTGTCTGTTGGCTACCTCTACTACCACCAATACACCTCCACTGCCGTCTGCTACAAGCAAGCCTGCCCCACCACAGGGCTTTGTCCTGTGACTGTCCAGTCTCTTTTAATGTGCTGCTACTACTACTACCACCCTTGCTGTCTGTGTTGGCTACCTCTACTACCACCAATACACCTCCACTGCCGTCTGCTACAAGCAGGCCTGAGGCTTGCCCCACCACAGGGCTTTATCCTGTGACTGTCCAGTGTATTTTAATGTGCTGTTACTACTACTACCACCCTTGCTGTCTGTGTTGGCTACCTCTACTACCACCAATACACCTCCACTGCCGTCTGCTACAAGCAGGCCTGAGGCCAGCCCCACCACAGGGCTTTGTCCTGTGACTGTCCAGTCTCTTTTAATGTGCTGCTACTACTACCACCACCCTTGCTGTCCGTTGGCTACCTCTACTACCACCAATACACCTCCACTGCCGTCTGCTACAAGCAGGCCTGGAGGGCTTGTGAAAAGCCATTGCTTGTTGCTTTTACATCCATGTATGGATGAACCCCGGCAGGCATCTGCCAATAAAAAGGGTACATTTTTGGAGGGCTTGTGAAAAGCCATTGCTTGTTGCATTTACATTACATCCATGTATGGATGAACCCCGGCAGGCATCTGCCACCATAAAGGGTAAATTTTTTGAGGGCTTGTCAAAAGCCATTGCTTCTTCTTTTACCACCTTATATGTATGAACCCTGGCAGGCATCTGCCGCCAAAAATGCTTAATTTTTGTACCTTTTTTAACAATGCATTAAGCATACAACATGCACAAGTGCAGTGGTTTCTGTTAGTTATCACCGTGTCCCATCCGTTTTCCTATAGCCATACATGTTGGCGTAACTTTGACACTAACTTTGCCTTAAAGACAGCTCAAAAGTACTTGGATACACTCATGAGTGACCTAAGAGTGTTATACAGGGCTTCTAGGGCTTTTAAACAGTGTTATACACGATTTTTAGGGGCTTTCTTGTATTACAGGTTCGGTGAGAACTAGTTCGGTCCGAATCGAACTTTTTCATGAAATTCGGCGAACCAGCCGAACCGAACTTTTCATAAGTTCGCTCATCTCTAACCAACACCTCCAGCTATTTTTTTAGTTATCAAGAGCGAGTGAGAAAGTCTTGGTTTCTTATGATTCCAAAGCTTAGAAAAAATCCCCCTTAGTGATTTGAAAAAAGCCTGTGGGAGGCCGATGGGGACCATTTGTAGCACATACAGAATCTTGGGAACAATATAAGTTTTTAATAGTTTTTTTTCTGCCTTAACATGAAAGAATAGGAATATTATACTCTTTAGTTAACTTAGTTACCTCTGAGAGAAGGGAGGGATAGTTTAAATGGTATAAATCGGATCACTTATTTGATAAGTGAATTCGCAAATATTTAATGGTGGTTTTGGACCAGAGAAAAGGGGATGTTGATTGCACCTTTAACATGTCCGGCTGTGAGAGAGTTATATTTAATACTTCAGACTTGTCAAAATTTACTTTAAAGTTAGGGCGGATTTACACGAACGTGATGTACGTCCGTGCAACGCGCGTGATTTTCCCGCGCCTCACACGGACCTATATTAGTCTATGTGGCAGTGCAGACAGTCAGTGATTTTTACGCGTGTGTCCGCTGCGTAAAACTCACGACATGTCCTATATTTCTGTGTTTCTCGCGCATCACGCACCCATTGAAGTCAATGGGTGCGTGAAAATCACGCGCACCACACGGAAGCACTTCCGTGGGAAGCGCGTGGTTCGCGCAACAGCAGTAAAAAGTATGATTGAAAACAGAAAAGCACCATGTGCTTTTCTGTTTAGGCTGGGTTCACACGACCTATTTTCAGACGTAAACGAGGCGTATTATGCCTCGTTTTACGTCTGAAAATAGGGCTACAATACGTCGGCAAACATCTGCCCATTCATTTGAATGGGTTTGCCGACGTTCTGTGCAGACGACCTGTTATTTACGCGTCGTCGTTTGACAGCTGTCAAACGACGACGCGTAAAAATACAGCCTCGTCAAAAGAAGTGCAGGACACTTCTTTGGACGTTTTTGGAGCTGTTTTCTCATAGACTCCAATGAAAACAGCTCCAAAAACGGATGTAAAAAACGCCGCGAAAACGGCGCGAAAAACGCCGCGAAAAATGCGAGTTGGTCAAAAAACGTCTGAAAAGCAGGGTCTGTTTTCCCTTGAAAACAGCTCTGGATTTTCAGACGTTTTTGGTCACTACGTGTGCACATACCCTAACAAACATGCAGAGTGTCATAATGATGGTGGCTGCGCGAAAATCACACAGCTACGCATCATATGGTGATGACACACGCAGCTGTTAAAGGGAATGTGTTGCCAGCAAAACATGTATTTTTTTTTTTTTAGTTAAACATTTAGTGTGTAGGTGATTAAACATTGTTCAAATTTTATTTATTTTTTTCACGAGTCAGGAAATATTATAAATTGGATTCAATTTATAATATTTCCCAGCACTGGTCACTAGATGGAGCTATTCCCAAAATTGCAGCATTGCATGTGGTAAAGCAACCACATTGCTTTTTGCTGCAAAATTGGGAAAAAAGCACTCGCTTTAGTGAGCTCTGAGAATCCCTGCCTCCTTTATCCTGGCTAGTGCCGGGATAAACGAGGGGATTGAACGGTCTAACCACCTACACTGTGTGTCGCCATTTTTTGAGCTAGCACACAGTGTAGTAGGTTTACATACAGTAGTAAACACACACAAACACGAACATACATAGAAATCTCTTACCTGCTCCTGCCGCCGCAGCTCCCTCCGGCCCGTCCGCTCCGTCTGCTGCCCTATGGGACTGTGGCTGCCGTATTCCATGTCTGTATGTGTCGTTAATCGACACATACAGAAATGGAAAAAAAAATGGCAGCCCCCATAGGGAAGAAAAAGTGAAAAAATAGAAAAAAGTAACACACAAACACACAAATAAATAAAAACGTTTTTAATAAAACACTAACATAAAACTGACATGAAAAAAAAAATTTTGGTGACATTGTTCCTTTAAGTGCCTTTTGCGCGCACAAAACGCACACGCTTTTGTGAATCCTCCCTTAGAGATGCTCCCATATTGATTAAAGAGGCTCTGTCACCAGATTTTGCAACCCCTATCTGCTATTGCAGCAGATAGGCGCTGCAATGTAGATTACAGTAACATTTTTATTTTTAAAAAACGAGCATTTTTGGCAAAGTTATGACCATTTTTGTATTTATGCAAATGAGGCTTGCAAAAGTCCAAGTGGGTGTGTTTAAAAGTAAAAGTCCAAGTGGGCGTGTATTATGTGCGTACATCGTGGCGTTTTTAATACTTTTACTAGCTGGGCGCTCTGACGAGAAGTATCATCCACTTCTCTTCAGAACGCCCAGCTTCTGCCAGATCATGCTGTGACGTCACTCACAGGTCCTGCATCGTGTCAGACGAGCGAGGACACATCGGCACCAGATGATTCTGCAGCAGCATCGGCGTTAGCAGGTAAGTCGATGTAGCTTACCTGCAAACGCTGATGCTGCTGCAGAATCAACTGTAGCCTCTGGTGCCGATGTGTCCTCGCTCGTCTGACACGATGCAGGACCTGTGAGTGACGTCACAGCGTGATCTGCCAGAAGCTGGGCGTTCTGAAGAGAAGTGGATGATACTTCTCGTCAGAAAGCCCAGCTAGTAAAAGTATTAGGGCATGACCACACGTGGCGGATTTCCTCCGCAACTGTCCGCATCAATGCCGCACAGAATCTGCGTTGCAGATTCTGCTGCGGATCTGCACAAAATGTGCAGTAAATTGATGCGGACTAGCTGCTGCGGACTGCGGTAAAAGTACTTCCCTTCTCCCTATCAGTGCAGGATAGAGAGAAGGGACAGCACTTTCCCTTGTGAAAGTCAAAGAAATTCATACCTACCGCCCGTTGTCTTGGTGACGCGTCCCTCTTTTGGCATCCAGCATGACCTCCCTGGATGACGCGGCAGTCCATGTGACCGCTGCAGCCTGTTATTAGCCTGTGATTGGCTGCAGCCGTCACTTAGACTGAAACGTCATCCTGGGAGGCCGGACTGGAGACAGAAGCAGGGAGTTCTCGGTAAGTATGAACTTCATATTTTTTTACAGATACATGTATATTGGGATCGGTAGTCACTGTCCCGGGTGCAGAAACAGTTACTGCCGATCGCTTAACTCTTTCAGCACCCTGGACAGTGACTATTTACTGACGTCTCCTAGCAACGCTCCCGTCATTACGGGAGCCCCATTGACTTCCTCAGTCTGGCTGTAGACCTAGAAATACATAGGTCCAGCCAGAATGAAGAAATGTCAAGTTAAAAAAGCAAGACGGATCCGCAGCACACATAACATGTGCATGAGAGCTGCGGACTTCATTGCGGAATTTAGAATCTCCATTGAAGTCAATGGAGAAATTCCGCCATGAGTCCGCCACTGCTCCGCAACAGACAGAGCATGCTGCGGACACCAAATTCCGCTCCGCAGCCTATGCTCCGCAGCGGAATTTTACGCCTCGTCTAAACGAACACTGCTAAATTAAAGTGTAAGTCAATGGACAAACGGCTCCGCTGCGGATTAACGCTGCGGAGTGTCCGCAGCGGAATTTAAGTGAAATTCCGCCACGTGTGAACCCAGCCTTAAAAACGCCCCGATGTACGCACATAATACACGCCCACTTGGACTTTTACTTTTAAACACACCCACTTGGACTTTTGCAAGCCTCATTTGCATAAATACAAAAATGGTCATAACTTGGCCAAAAATTCTCGTTTTTTAAAAATAAAAACGTTACTGTAATCTACATTGCAGCGCCTATCTGCTGCAATAGCAGATAGGGGTTGCAAAATCTGGTGACAGAGCCTCTTTAAATATATTTGTGAGTGTAGGTAGACCAAGCTGGGGGTTAGTGACCCAGAATAAAAGGTCAAGCAGAAAAATGGACAAGGAGGCAGCACTTCCATTGTCCATTTTTCTGCTTGATATTGAGGACCTTGGACCGGGTTCTGAAGAGGCGTGCACCGTTCTGGCGGTTCAGTGCTGTGGTAGTTGTCTACTTTTGGCAAGAATAAAAGGTTGTCAGCAAAAGCTATGACCTGTAATTGCGCTGAGCCAAACTCCATGCCTCTCACATCTGAGGCCTGCCTTATACATTGAAGAAGCATCTCGACCACTAGAACAAACAAAGAAGGGGAAAGGGGGCAGCCCTGTCGCGTCCCATTCGAGATCTCAAAAGCGGGAGATCGAGACCCATTAACTTTCAATCTGGTATAAGGCTGTGTATATAAAGTATTGCTTCTATAAAAATTTACGGCAGCTTACATTTTTCCAGGCTGGCTTTCATAAAAGCCCAGTCAACCCTATCAAAAGCCTTTTCGGCATCTATACTGAGTAGAACAAGAGGCATGTTAATTTTATGAGCAAAATTAATAGCCTTAAAAATCTAAGTTTAATAATGAGATTGGTCTCTAACTCCCGCATAGCTGAGGGTCTTTCCCTTCTTTAGGGATAAGCGCCACATGTGCTTCTTGTGTCTGTTTAGGGAACCAACCACCTTGTAATAAATTGTTGCATACCTGCGTAAGGTGAGGAAGGAGGACTTCTTGGAATTTCTTATAATTAATGTAAGTCCATCTAGGCCTGGACTTTTCCCTTGTGGGAAAACTAGCTATTTTATTTTGCACTTCTTGAGTGGTAATCGGTGCTATAAGTTTATCAGCTGAATCTGGAGGGGAGTTTACACAGAGTTTTCCAAAAACGGCTGAAAATGCCTACCATTGATTTCAATGGAAGGCGGAGGCGGTTTTTTCCCGCGAGTGGAAAATCCGGCTTGCGGGAAAAAGAAGGGACATGCCCTATCTTCGGGCGTTTACTCCTCTGACCTCCCATTGACATCAATGGGAGGCAGAGAAAGCGTATTTCGCTGCGTTTTATGCTCGCGGTGCTCAATGGCCGTGGGCAAGAAACGCAGTGAAAATCGGTGTGCAGGCAGAGGAAAATCTGCCTCAAAATTCCAAACTGAATTTTGAGGCAGATTTTCCTCCTGCAAAAGTGAACCCAGCCTAAGGGATGCAAGGAAGGTTGCAGTAGCTTCCTCTTTACAAAAATTATAATCTATAGATTCAGAGTCTGTTAAATTATAAAGTCTGGAATAAAAAGTTTGGAATGTCTGTGCAATATCTTTTGTAGAAGAGAAAAGATTACCCAGTTCATCTTTAACCAAGACTATGTGAGAGCGCTCTCTAGCTTTTTTAATTAAGCGCGACATAAGTTTTCCATCCTTATTACCATGAGCATATATTCGGTGTTGTAAATAAAGGTACGCCTTTGCAGCTTTACTGTTCAGGAACCTCTTAAGAGATTCTCTCAATTTGGACAATTCCTCCTGAGCTAAAAGGGAAGTTGATCTCTTGTGAATACATTCCATAGAAGCAATTTGTGCCAACAAGGAATCAACTTCCCTTTTGTCTTTCTTAATTTTGGAACCTAAAGCTATCAAAATTCCCCTAATATAGGCTTTGTGTGTTTCCCATATCATAGGGTGGTTGCTATTATCTTGGGAGTTGATCTCAAAGGAGGTTGAATGGTGTTGTTGGATGTGATCACAGTCACCATCTTTATCCAAGAGTGGCTCATTTAAACGCCAACCCCACTCCTTAGGAGATAGCGACCACAGTGACCGAGGAGGGGGCATGGTCTGAAATTTGCTGTGTTCCCTATATATGGGGTTGTGGATCCGGACAACAAGGGAGTAGATACAAAAATGTAATCCAATCTCTGGTATGAGAAGTGGATTGGGGAGTAAAAGGGAAAGTCCTTGACATTAGGAAAATGAGATCTCCATACATCGTGAAGTCTCAGATCCTGGATTTTAGCGTGCAATTTACTCAAGTCACATTGTGAAATGCTGGATTTCTTAGAAGAGGAGTCAAAGGGATTCAAAACCACATTAATGTCACCACCTAGGATAATTTGTCCTTCTGCAAAAAGTTTAAAATCGTCTAATACTTTCAACAGCCAAGAAATCTGGCGAGTGTTTGGAACATATATATTGGCCAAAGTGTAAGTAGAAGTAGCAATATTTCCTTTCAAAAATAGGACCTTTCCCTCTGAATCAGTGTGCCGCTGTCTCAATCGGAAAGGTATAGAGTCATGGACAACAGTAGTGACTCCCTTGGAGGCAGAGGTGGGATGACAACTGTGATACCAACTTGATGAGTGGTTTCTGGGGATCTGAGGAATCTTAGTAGCTTTAAAATGTGTTTCTTGTAGAAAGGTTATCCGTGCCCAGTGGCGTAACTACCGCGGTAGCAGCAGTAGCGGCTGCTACGGGGCCCGGGGCTTGAGGGGGCCCGTGCCGCCAGCCGACACGCCCTCCCAAATGCCCGGTGGCGCCGCTAGCAGCCGTTATGGCTGCTACAGGGGTAGCACCGCTACTGTGGGGCCCGCGCCACCGAGCCTTACACAGGCACTCTCATGCCTGTAGGTGCCGCTAGCACCGGAGGGGGCCCCGGTGCTAGCGGCAGCCAAATACATGTATTAGCACTGAATGGCCGGGCATGTTCCGTGCCTGACCATCCAGTGCCTTACAATGACACTGATTGGCTAGCGGCGCGATGACATCATCGCGCCGCTTCCATGCTTGGAAGGTGCTGATTGACGGGGCAAGTCATTCTGCCCCGCCAATCAGCGTCATTGAAGGACGCTCATTCAGCTCCTGCAGACATGCTCAGAAGAGAGGATGTCTGCATCGCCAGTGAACAGCGTGGGAACCGGAGAATGTGAGTATGTCAACTTTATATATTTTTTTCCTCATAAAAATGTGAATGGCATTATCTATAGTGGGGGGTCTATCTACAGGGGGGGGGTCGTCTTTATGTGGGCTATTATATATATAGGGGGTCTATATGTGGGGCAGTAGCTACAGGGGGGTCTATATGTGGGGGTGTGGGCCACTATATACAGGGGGGTCTATATGTGGGCCACTATATACAGGGGGGGTCTATATGTGGGGCACTAGCTACAGGGGAGGTCTGTATGTGGGGATGTGGGCCACTATCTACAGGGGGTCTATATGTGGGGCAGTATATGTGAGACACTATACAGGGGTGGGCTATATGTAGAGCACTATCTATAGGGGAGCTATTTTTTAGGGTACTTTCTATAGGGGTGGGCTATGTGTGGGACACTATATACAGGGGTGGGTTACCTGTGGGGCACTAGCAACAGGGTGGCTATATGTAGTGCACAGTCTACAGGGGTGGGCTATATGTGGGACAATATCTACAGAGGTGGGCTATACGTGGAGCACTAACTATAGGAGAAGCTATATGTAGGGCAGCACGGTGGCTCAGTGGTTAGCACTATTGCCTTGCAGCTCTGGAGTCCATATGTGGGCACTATCTACAGGGGCTTCTATGTAGGTCACTATCTACAGGGGGCACTATCTACAGGGGCCACGGTGTGTGTGTGTGTGTGTGTGTGTGTGTGTGTGTGTGTGTGTGTGTGTGTGTGACAGTTATATTTAGATGTGTTGAGAATTTTAACTTTGTTTACAGGTGCAGAAATGTTTTAAAAGTGAGAAGCTGAAGACATCTAAACGGAAAACTGCAGAAATGGGTCACGGCCGGGAGAAATCCATCATAGATGTCTGAACCGGAGGGAGAAGAAAAGAACTAGAATCTGAGACGTCACCGGTGAGTCACTTAATGTAAATGTTTATTCTGCCTCTAATCAGTATTGTAGTCACTGTATGATCTGCAGCGAGATGATGGTGGTATGTTTTTTTTTTTGTGAAACCGCATCTCCCAGCATATCCTTATCATTGTTTCGGCCATGCTGGGAGCTGTAGTTTTACGCCGTACAAACGTATGCGCAGTGGCGTAACTACCGCTATAGCAGCTGTAGCGACTTCTACGGGGCCTGCAGCATGAGAGGGCCCGTGCCACCCGCCGGCACGGCCCCTCCCATGGCCGCAGGCTCCGCTAGCAGCCGCTATGGCTGCTACAGCGCGACGCCACTGACGGGGTTGTTCCTACAAAAGACATGCATCCCCTAACCACAGGATAGGGGATACATGTGGGATCGCTGGGACGCCCAGCGATGAGGAGAACGGGGGACCGAAAGTCCCCCTTAAGTTCTCCATGACAAACCTCGGACTTCCGTAGTCTGTCTGCAGCTCCATGGAAATGACTTGCGCACCAGTCGTGCTTGTGCGCATGCGTGACCAGCGCGTTTTTTTTTTGGGGGGGGGTCTGTATGGTGTAATCTACAGAGGGGGCTGTATGGCGTTATCTACAGAGGGGGTCTGTATGGCGTTATCTACAGAGGGGGCTGTATGGCGTTATCTACAGGGGGCTGTGTATGGTGCTATCTATAGGGGGGCGCTGTGTGGTGGAATCTATAGGGAGGCACTATCTACAAGGGGGGGGGGGGGTTGTGTGATACCCAGCAGAGGGGGGGGCCCCAGTCAAAAGTTTGCTATGGGGCCCAGTCTTTCCTAGTTACGCCCCTGTCCGTGCCTTCATTTTTTTCATAAAGTAGGAAAACATGGTGTCTTTTCTGAGGTGCATTCATCTTCTTAACATTAAAAGTGGCGACAGTGACATCTGCCATTAGTACAATTGGATGTGGAGTGTGGCGTATAAGTATAGACCCAAGGAACTATTCAGTCAGAATAGAGAAGGATGGGGGAGGGGGGAATGAATACAAAGGATAAGTAGCTAGGTTTAAATACTAATGATGACTATCACCAGAGGCGTAGCTAGGTTCTCCAGCACCCGGGGCAAAGATTCAGTTTGGCGCCCCCCCGCCCTCTCCAACCTCTTTCCCGACATCTTCCCCCTCGCCGTGTTTGTTTTCTCTACCAATCGACGTGTCATTTATTTTTATGTAACGCGAGCATAAAAACATTTGTACATTTTACAAGCAATATGGTTCTATACACAACACCAGAACCAAGCTCAGCACATATATACAGCCCCAGAAGCAAGCTCACTACATATATACAGCACCAGCACAAATACAGCTCAATTTAGTGCAACCCCTGCCGTATAGGTGTGTACGGCGTAAAACTACAGCTCCCAGCATGCCCCGAACAATGGTAAGGATGTGCTGGGAAATGCCGTTTCAAAAAAAATAAATCCTAGCAGAATCATTCCACCCATCATCTCACTGCAGATCATACAGTGACTACATTACTGATTAGAGGTAGAATAAACATTTACATTAAGTGACTCACCGGTGACGTCTCAGATTCTAGTTCTTTCTCTCCATCCGGTCCAGACCTCTATGATGACTTCTCCCGGTCACAGACCATTTCTGCAGTTTGCTGCTCAGATGTCTTCAGCTTCTCACTTTTCCAACATTTCTGCACCTAGAAATAAATATAAAGTTATCATTATACCACACACTACGCCCCTAAATATAATAGCGCCATACACTGCACCTCTAATTATAATAGCACCATACACCGTGTCCCACACACACACTGTGCCCCCTGTAGATAGTGCCTGCCATAGAGCCCCCTGTAGATAGTGCCTGCCATAGAGCCCCTGTAGATAGTGCCCCCATACAGACCACCCCTGTATAGTGTCCCACAAATAACTCCCCCTATAGTGCTCTACAGATAGCCCACCCCTGTATATAGCCCCCTGTAGATATAGCCCACCCCTGTATATAGTACTCTACAGATAGCCCAACCATGTATGTAGCCCCCCTGTAGATATAGCCCACCCCTGTATATAGTGCTCCACATATATTCCACCCCTGTATATAGTGCTCCACATATATTCCACCCCTGTATATAGTGTTTCACAGATAGCCCACCCCTGTATATAGCCCCCCTTGTACATATAGTCCACCCCTGTATATAGTGCTCCACTAGATAGTCCACCCCTGTATATAGTGCTCCACAGATAGCCCACCCTTGTATATAGTATATACAGGGGTGGGCTATCTGTGGAGCACTATATACAGGGGTGGACTATATGTACAAGGGGGCTATATACAGGGGTGGGCTTTCTGTGGAGCACTATAGGGGGAGCTATTTGTGGGATACTATATACAGGGGTGGGCTATATCTACAGGGGGACTATATACAGGGGTGGGCTATATCTACAGGGATACTATATACAGGGGGACTATATCTACAGGGGTGGGCTATATCTACAGGGGTGAGCTATATCTACAGGTGGCTATATACTATATAGCCCCCCCTGTAGCTATAGCCCACCCCTGTATATGGTGCTCCATAGATAGCCCACCCCCTGTAGATATAGTCCACCTGTATATAGCCCACCCCCTGTAGATATAGCCCCCCTGTATATAGCCCACCCCCTGTAGATATAGTCCACCTGTATATAGCCAACCCCCTGTAGATATAGTCCCCCTGTATATAGCCCACCCCCTGTAGATATAGTCCCCCTGTATATAGCCCACCTCCTGTAGATATAGTCCCCCTGTATATAGCCCATCCCCTGTAGATATAGTCCCCCTGTATATAGCCCACCCCCTGTAGATATAGTCCACCTGTATATAGCACACCCCCTGTAGATATAGTCCACCTGTATATAGCCCACCCCCTGTAGATATAGTCCCCCTGTATATAGCCCACCCCCTGTAGATATAGTCCACCTGTATATAGCCCACCCCCTGTAGATATAGTCCCCCTGTATATAGCCCACCCCCTGTAGATATAGTCCCCTTGTATATAGCCCACCCCCTGTAGATATAGTCCACCTGTATATAGCCCACCCCCTGTAGATATAGTCCACCTGTATATAGCCCACCCCCTGTAGATATAGTCCCCCTGTATCTAGCCCACCCCCTGTAGATATAGTCCACCTGTATATAGCCCACCCCCTGTAGATATAGTCCCCCTGTAGATATAGTCCCCCTGTATATAGCCCACCCCCTGTAGATATAGTCCCCCTGTAGATATAGCCCCCCCTGTAGATATAGTCCCCCTGTATATAGCCCACCCCCTGTAGATATAGTCCACCTGTATATAGCCCACCCCCTGTAGATATAGTCCCCCTGTATATAGCCCACCCCCTGTAGATATAGTCCACCTGTATATAGCCCACCCCCTGTAGATATAGTCCCCCTGTATATAGCCTACCCCCTGTAGATATAGTCCCCCTGTATATAGCCCACCCCCTGTAGATATAGTCCACCTGTATATAGCCCACCCCCTGTAGAAATAGCCCCCCCTGTAGAAATAGTCCCCCTGTATATAGCCCACCCCCTGTAGATATAGCCCCCCCTGCAGATATAGCCCCCCCCTGCAGATACAGCCACACACTTCTATTACAATTAAAAAAAATATTCAAACTCACCTTATTCCCGCACCTACGCCGTCCGGCAGCCATGGAGACCTGCTCTCTTCTGCGCAGGTCTCCAGGGGGTTGAACACAGCGTCTATGAAAGGCACTGATTGGCTGGGCAGGATGACTTTCCCTGCCAGTCAGTCAGCGCCTTTCATCGACGGAAGCGTCACTGGTACAAAAGGTACCAGTCGCTTCATTCGTGGAGAGGCGCTGAATGGCCGGGCACGGAACGTGCCCGGTCATTCATTGCTTCTAATTGTTCCTGTGTCCTTGCGACACAGGTACAATTATAGTGAAGGAGGTGGCGCTGGCGCCCCCCTCTGAGCTGCGCCCGGGGCACGTGCCCCGCCTGCCCCCCCTAGCTACGCCCCTGCTATCACTCTACTGTTCACCAACTACTATGATGAGACGCCGAAGAGTTGGTAACGTGTGACCGTCAAGAACGTATGACAGTGCTAGTAGAGACGGAGGGATGGGGAGAAGTTTCCTGATCGAAAGTACATGTGCAAGACAACCAAAACATGATGGTGGTGTAAACCGTAGCTGCAACGTCTTCGTGAACAATAGCACATAAGCACCTTACAACTTATATACATAAAAGACAAACAAATCCTAATAGAGGAGATCACTTACAGACAGTAAACGACCAAACGGTCAGAGAGACCATAGTAACATGAGGAATATCAGTAAACAATATTAGCATGAGGACAAAGAGATACAGTAGTCATCAGCATCAATGTTGATATCTAACACAGAAGGCACAATCAATAACATATGTAAACACGTGAGAGCAAAGGAGCCCATATAACTCACGTTTCAGGTAAACAGCAGTTATCGTAAAGTGTGTCCCTGAGGTCCTAGAACAATAAGGGCAATACTTAAGAACAGGTAGAGTATATCAGAGTCTCTCAGGGGACCTCTGGCTGCAAGTTAGCATGCATCTTCTTCACCTTCGGGGATCTCGTTTTCATCACAGGTTGCCAAGGTACAGAAGCATTGAGTGCTGGACGAGTGTCCCTCATCTGAGCTGGCATCCATGCAGGGACAGCAATAGGTGGTATATTCAAAATAGGCCAAGCCCTCACCAGATCTGGTGGCGTGTGGATGTTCACTCGCTTCCCATTCTTCAGCACTGATAATGCAAAGGGGTAAAGCCATGAATATTGCAAATTGTGGGACCTGAGTAAATCCAAGAAAGGTCTCAGGGTACGTCTCTTTGCGAGGGTTGATGTAGCAATATCCTGGAAGGTAAGTGCATCCTCACCGTAGGTCACCACTCTATTCTCCCTAGCAGCTTGTAAGATCTGTGAGGTATCTACATAAAATAAGAGCCCACATATGATATCTCGAGGCGGTTCAGTAGGTCTGGGTTTAGGACTTAAGGATCTGCGAATCCATTCAATCACAATGGTAGACGCTCTATCCAAATCCAGCAGGTCAGCAAAAATTTCGCATGCCACTTTTTTCAACATCACAGTTGCCCAGGATTCTGATAATCCCTTAATGCGGACATTTCGTCTGCGGCTTCTGTTTTCCTGATCTTCTATGAGGATCAATGCTTTGTTCAAGTCGTCAGTATGTTGATCAACCTGGGCAGCCAATGTGCTGGCGAAGTGAATTACCTCAGAGCACGAGGTTTCCAAGGTCTCGACTCTCTGACCAATCTGCTTTACTTCGGTCTTGATATCCGCAAGTTCCAACAGCACAGGGCGTATTGCTTGTAAGGGTATGTTCACACACAAACTCAAAAACGTCTCAAAATATGGAGCTGTTTTCAAGGGAAAACAGCTCCTGATTTTCAGACGTTTTTTGTGCCACTCGCGATTTTCGCAGCGTTTTTCGCTGCGTTTTCTATGGCCGTTTTTGGAGCTTTTTTCAATAGAGTCTATGGAAAACGGCTCCGAAAACGTCCCAAGAAGTGTCCTGCACTTCTTTTTCGAGGCCGTATTTTCGGGCGTTTACGGCCCGAAAATAGGCCGTGTGAACATACCCTAATAAGGTTTTCCTGAGGAAAGACTTGGTGATCTGTACCGAGGAAGCTTTATGTTGGTCAGCTAAACTGTCTGCATCAGTCTCCTCTGCCGTATCAGTAGCTAACATGGCGTTCCCCGCCATCTTAAGAGCTCTGGCGGGAGGATGAGCATTCCTCTTATTCCAGAAGATCAGCTTGGTTTTTCCCCGGTTTGGGGGTTTCAGGTAAGTCACCTCCTTTGTCTCTACCGGTCTTCACCATCTTTTTCGCAAATAATTTGCTGAGAAGGTTGCTACTTGCACTGCTACGACGGAGCTACAGGCTCAAGCGTCCATCTTTCGTATCGGTCAGGCTCCGCCCCCCACTTTCATTATTTTAACAGAACCGTGTCGCCGTTCCGTCAAAAATAGGGCAGGTCCTACTCCGGCCAGTTTTTGACGGAACAGTCTCTGCCGTTGCATTGATTTGGTCCGTGAAACAATGGACTGCACATGGAAGCCATCCGTGTGCGGTCCGTGATTCATGGAACCGTCATTAGCGACCGTTCGTTGACACAAGGAAGTGAGCATGAGGCCTAACTCATCTGATTCTGAATTTAATTAATTCTCATTTTACTTGGATGACATTAGTGAGTTGCTTAAGCAATGGGTGCAACTATGAACAGTGAAGATCTTAATGGTTAAGAACTGTTCATGATTACATTTTAAGTAGTTTAAAAAAAAAAAAACTTTCTGGTTCATAAAAATGTACATTCCCTAATCAAGGGTGGAAGGACCCTGATAAAAAGCTGCTCATTCCAAAAACTCTGCGTTCACACGTCAAAGTCAAAATGTGTTTTGCTGCGATTTACTGAATATTGTGGAAAAATAGCACAGTCATTGCGACTTGAAAAATTAGCGTTAGACAAAGACTGGGTTTTGAAGAGGAGGAAGAAAAAAATCTAGGTATATATCCATTTAGAATTACTAAAAATAAAGGCCATGGACACCTAATGAGGGCATTATTTTTTTTAAATATACAGATGTCAGTGTTTTTAGTGTAACTTTGTGGTTAGTCTTTATTAAAAAAAATTGTTTTATTTTTGGAGATACAGCTGTTCTGTATTCTCTATGCAGAGCAGCTGTATCTAGTTTTATACTGAATCAGTTGGTCCTAGGGACGGGTTCAGTGTTGACGGGTCCTGCGTGTGTCTGATACGCAGGATCCACCTGCAATCGATCACATCTAAGTTATGAACTTAGTGATCAATCTAAGGGTATGTTCACACGGCAGCGTCCGTTACGGCTGAAATTACGGTGCTGTTTTCAGGAGAAAACAGCACCGTAATTTCAGCCGTAATGGCATGTGCAGGCGTCTTTTGCTGTGTCCATTACGGACGTAATTGGAGCTGTTTTTCCATGGAGTCATGGGAAAACGGCTCCAATTACGTCTCAAGAAGTGACAGGCACTTCTTTGACGCGGGCGTCTTTTTTACGCGCCGTCTTTTGACAGCGGCGCGTAAGAAAAATGAACGTCGGCACAGCACATCGTAAAACCCATTCAAATGAATGGGCAGATGTTTGCTGCCGCTTTTGAGCCGTAGTTTCGGACGTAATTCGGGGCTAAAACGCCCGAATTACGTCCGTAAATAGTGTGTGTGAACCTAGCCTCTGGGCTTATTCAGACGAACGGGATATACGTCCGTGCAACGCGCATGATTTTCATGCGCGTCGCATGGACCTATATTAGTCTATGGGGCCGTGCAGACAGTTGCATGATTTTTAGGCAGCGTGAGTCCGCTGCGAAAAAGTCACGGCATGTCCGTTCTTTGGGTGTATTTCGCGCATCACGCACCCATTGAAGTCAATGGGTGCGTGAAAAGCACGCATGCCACACGGAAGCACTTCTGTGGGACCTGCGTTTTTCAAGAAACAGCTGTCAAACTGAATGAAAACAGAAAAGTACCACGTGCTTTTCTGTTTACAAACATACAAACAGAGTGTCATAATGATGGCGGCTGCGCGAAAATCACGCAGCCGCGCATCATACGGGGCTGCCACACGGAGCTGTTAAGTGCCTTTTGCGCACGCAAAACGCTGCGTTTTTTGCGTGCCCAAAACGCACACGCTCGTGTGAATCCAGCCTTACTGTAAAGAACCATTTTCTATATTGATGTCGGAAATGTCTTTCTTCCACACGCAATGGGTGTCCCCTAGTCCTTTGTAGAGTCCTTGGAAGGAATAAATTGTTCTAGTTCTCTGTATTGACCACACGTGTAGTTATACATATTAACAAGATCACTTCTCAGACGTCTTTTTTCCAAGCTGAACAAGCCCAATTTTTCTAGCCTTTCATTGTAAGCTACTCCTCCCATCCCATTTAATAATCTAGTCACCTGCCTTTCAATCCTCTCCAGTTCTCCTATACCATGGAAATGAAGGTGGATTCTTGCCTGAGAAGGACCCGGGAAGTTGTGTCACCGGTGTTCAAGCCAAATGTCGCTTCCATGTCAGCAGCTAGGTCTGTAAAAATCTGGCTAACTCAATTATAATCCATATTGAAAGACAATACTCCGTCATAAAGAGGTGTTTATGGCATCTGAATCTTCAAGATGCGTACTACCACGTCCCAATCTAAAATTCCTCTGGTTGGAATCAATGCCCTACATCAGGGGCGTAGCTAGGGGGGGGCAGGCGGGGCATGTGCCCCGGGCGCAGCTTAGAGGGGGCGCCAACGCTACCTCCTCCTGCACTATAATTGTACCTATGTGGCAAGGACACAGGTACAATTAGAAGCAATGAATGACCGGGCACGTTCCGTGCCCGGCCGTTCAGCGCCTTTCCACGAATGAAGCGACTGGTACCTTTTGTACCAGTGAAGCTTCCGTCGATGAAAGGCGCTGACTGACTGACAGGGAAAGTCATCCTGCCCAGCCAATCAGCACCTTTCATAGATGCTGCGTTCAACCACCTGGAGACCTGCGCAGAACAGAGCAGGTCTCCATGGCTGCCGGACGGCGTGGGAGCGGGAATAAGGTGAGTTTGAATAGTTTTTTTTTTTTTTTTTTTTTAATTTGTAATAAAAGTATGTGGCTGTATCTACAAGGGGGACTTTATCTACGGGGGGGGGGAGACGACTTTGTCTACACGGGGGGAGCTTTATCTACAAGGGGGACTTTGTCTATACGGGGGGCTTTATCTACGGGGGGTGTCTATCTACAGGGGGGGCTATATACTGGGGTGGGCTATCTATGGAGCACCATATACAGGGGTGGGCTATAGCTACAGGGGGGGCTATATAGTATATAGCCCCCCCTGTAGATATAGCCCACCCCTGTAGATATAGCCCCCTGTAGATATAGCCCACCCCTGTAGATATAGCCCACCCCTGTAGATATAGTCCCCCTGTATATAGCCCCTCCCTGTATATAGCCCCCCTGTAGATATAGCCCACCCCTGTAGATATAGTCCCCCTGTATATAGCCCACCCCTGTAGATATAGTCCCCCTGAAGATATAGTCCCCCTGAAGATATAGTCCCCCTGTAGATATAGTCCCCCTGTAGATATAGCCCATCCCTGTATATAGTCCCCCTGTAGATATAGCCCACCCCTGTATATAGTATCCCACAAATAGCTCCCCCTATAGTGCACCACAGAAAGCCCACCCCTGTATATAGCCCCCTTGTACATATAGTCCACCCCTGTATATAGTGCTCCACAGATAGCCCACCCCTGTATATAGTATATACAGGGGTGGGCCATCTGTGGAGCACTATATACAGGGGTGGACTATCTAGTGGAGCACTATATACAGGGGTGGACTATATGTACAAGAGGGCTATATACAGGGGTGGGCTATCTGTGAAACACTATATACAGGGGTGGATTATATGTGGAGCACTATATACAGGGGTAGGCTATATCTACAGGGGGGCTATATACAGGGTTGGGCTATATCTACAGGGGGGCTATATACAGGGTTGGGCTATATGTGGAGCACTATATACAGGGTTGGGCTATCTGTGGAGCACTATATACAGGGGTGGACTATATGTACAAGGGGGCTATATACAGGGGTGGGCTTTCTGTGGTGCACTATAGGGGGAGCTATTTGTGGGACACTATATACAGGGGTGGTCTATATGGGCGCACTATCTACAGGGGGCTCTATGGCAGGCACTATCTACAGGGGGCACAGTGTGTGTGTGTGTGGGGGACACGGTGTATGGTGCTATTATAATTAGATGTGCAGTGTATGGCGCTATTATATTTAGGGGCGTAGTGTGTGGTATAATGATAACTTTATATTTATTTATAGGTGCAGAAATGTTGGTAAAGTGAGAAGCTGAAGACATGTGAGCGGCAAACTGCAGAAATAGTCTGTGACCGGGAGAAGTCATCATAGAGGTCTGGACCGGATGGAGAAAAAGAACTAGAATCTGAGACGTCACCGGTGAGTCACTTAATGTAAATGTTTATTCTGCCTCTAATCAGTAATGTAGTCACTGTATGATCTGCAGCGAGATGATGGGTGGAATGATTATGATAAGATTTATTTTTTGTGAAGCAGCAACTCCCAGCATATCCTTATCATTGTTCGGGCCATGCTGAGATCTGTAGTTTTACGCTGTACATACCTATACGGCAGGGGTTGCACTAAATTGAGCTGTATTTGTGCTGGTGCTGTATATATGTATTGGGCTTGGTTCTGGTGTTGTGTATAGAACCTTATTGCTTGTAAAATGTACAAATGTTTTTATGCTCGCGTTACATAAAAAGAAATGACACGTCGATTGGTAGAGAAAACAAACACGACGAGGGGGAAGGTGATGTCGGAAAAGAGGTTGGGGGCGCCAAACTGAATCTTTGCCCCGTGTGCTGGAGAACCTAGCTACGCCTCCGCCTACATACCCCTGAAAAGACGACGCTTGTAACGAAACATGGACAGACATTGAATGTTTTTTAATTGCCGGACTGTCTCAGATAATTTTATAAATATTTTGACAGGCAATAGCCACAATGTCTTTTATCCCTGGATGATATATTTTAGCACTGTGCCCTCTAGTACACGTTTTCAAATGTGTGTGTGTTCTTTAGTTTTGAATTCTAAAGATCAGATATCATATGGGATTAAAGTAACTTTTTTCAGTAGAGTGGGAAATACTGTATTCTTCTGCCTTCAAGTAATCCGTCAAGTCCATAGCGATACCTGCCCCCTACCGGGCTTCTCCTACACCTTGTTGTTCGCACCCAATACTTAGCATAGGTCTCTTGGCCTCTTAGGTGCCATTCAGGGGCGCAGCTAAAGGCTAATGGGCCTTGATGAAATAGTTATTATTGCCCCCCCCCCCCCCCGCAAACTTCTCATGGCCGACAGCCTGCAGCTTTCAGTTGCATCGCTGGGTCTGCCAACAATGCAGCACTAGTAGCCAGGGGCGTCACTAAGTACTTAAAATGTCAGGGGAGACCGCCCCAATACATATTTCCCCCCCCCCAAGAAAATGTGTGTGTGTGTGTGTGTGTGTGTGTATAGGAGACAGCATATCTATAGCACTACGACCCTATAAACTATGGATAGTATTAGAAAAAGTGGCTCAGCAGACAGTATCGCACATTGTAGGATTAGATACAGTGGCTCAACAGAAGAGTATCACACATGATATGATTAGATACAGTGGCTCAGCAGACCGTATCACACATGATTGGATTAGATATAGGGCCCATCTTGCTGACATTGCGGCTCCAGCGCTGGACCCAGGTTTGGTAAGAATAATAATTGTTTTGCTTCTTTACACCGTGTTCCAAATTATTATGCACATTGGATTTAAGTGTCCTAAACATTTAATTATTAGTTTTTCAATTAAACTCATGGATGGTATTGTGTCTTAGGGTATGTGCACACGATAGCAGGCATTTACGTCTGAAAAGACAGACTGTTTTCAGGAGAAACCAGCTGCCTCGTTTCAGTCGTAAATGCTCCTCCTCGCATTTTGCGAGGCTTCTCTGACAGCCGTAAATTTTGAGCTGCTCTTCATTGAGTTCAATGAAGTACGGCTCAAATTACGTCTGAAAGAAGTGTCCTGCACTTCTTTTGACGAGGCTGTATTTTTACGCGTCGTCGTTTGACAGCTGTGAAACGACGACGCGTAAATGACAGGTTGTCTGCACAGTACGTCGGCAAACCCATTCAAATGAATGGGCAGATGTTTGCCGACGTATTGTAGCCCTATTTTCAGACGTAAAACGAGGCCTAATACGCCTCGTTTACGTCTGAAAATAGGTCGTGTGAACCCAGCCCTAGGGCTCTTTGGATCATTGTAATCAATCTCAGACACCTATGATAATTAGTTTGCCAGGTGTGCCCAATCAAAGGAAAACTAGTTAAGAAGGACGTTCCACATTATTAAGCAGGCCACAGGTTTCAAGCAATATGGGAAAGAAAAAGGATCTCTCTGCTACCGAAAAGCGTGAAATAGCAATACCTTGGACAAGGTATGAAAACATTGGATATTTCAAGAAAATTAAGCGTGATCATCGTACTGTGAAAAGATTTGTGACTGATTCAGAGCACAGACGGGTTCGTTCAGATAAAGGCATAATGAAAAAGGTTTCTGCCAGACAAATTAATAGGATTAGGAGAGCAGCTGCTAAAATGACATTGCAAAGCAGCAAACAGGTATTTGAAGCCGCTGGTGCCTCTGGAGTCCCGTGAACCTCAAGGTGTAGGATCCTCCAGAGGTTTGCAAGTGTGCATAAAGCTATTATTCGGCCACCCCTAAACAATGCTCACAAGCAGAAACGGTTGCAGTGGGCTCAGAAATACATGAAGACTAATTTTCAAACCATGTTGTTTACTGATGAGTGCCGTGCAACCCTGGATGGTCCAGATGGATGGAGTAGTGGATGGTTGGTGAATGGCCACCATGTCCCAACAAGGCCGCGATGTCAGCAAGGAGGTGGAGGAGTCATGTCTTGGGCTGGAATCATGGGGAGAGAGCTGGTAGGTCCCTTTAGGGTCCCTGACTGTGTGAAAATGACCTCTGCAAAGTATGTAGAGTTTATGACTGACCACTTTCTTCCATGGTACAAAAAGAAGAACCGTGCCTTCCATAGCAAAATTATCTTCATGCATGACAATGCACCATCTCATGCTGCAAAGAATACCTCTGTGTCATTGGCTGCTATGGGCATAAAAGGAGAGAAACTCATGGTGTGGCCCCCATGTTCCCCTGACCTCAACCCTATTGAGAACCTTTGGAGCATCCTCAAGCAAAATATCTATGAGGGTGGGAGGCAGTTCACATCAAAACAGAAGCTCTGGGAGGCTATTCTGACATCCTGCAAAGATATTCAAGCAGAAACTGTCCAAATACTCACAAATTCAATGGATGCAAGAATTGTGAAGGTGATATCAAAGAAGGGGTCCTATGTTAACATGTAACTTGGCCTGTTAAGTTTTTTTTGATTGAAAGAGCTTTAGATTTCTGTAAATATGACCTCCTGATGCTGCAAATTCAACAAATTACCATTTTAGTTCTCTTTACTTCCTTTAAAATGTTTTGATCTCTGTTGTGCATAATAATTTCAAACAGTGCATTTTGAGTTTTTTACTGTTAAAAAAAATCTGTTATCATTAGGAGATTTGTTCAATAAAATTCGCATTATACTCCAACGGTTGATGGCTTGAAAATTATACTAACTGTCATTTGCATCGACTATTTAGGAAAATCAGCGAAAAATATTATTTGCATAATAATTTAGAATGCGGTGTATGTGTTACTAATTATTTTTGTGTGTTTGTGTTATTTTGCGGGCGTTGGACTACATCGGATTTGAGGACTACTTCAATGACAGTGTTTTTTTCATTCTCAATAAAATGGTTAATGAGGGTTGTGTGTTTTTTTTTATTTCAATAAAATATTTTTTCTATGTCCTTGTATTTTTGTAAACTCTATTATTACCACCTTAGTAATAGCTTCTGTCTGATTCACAGCGTCCATTTCTAAGGCAGGGCTTAGTGTTAGCCGGTGCAGAGGCTAACACTAACCCCCATTATTACCCCGGTACCCACCGCCACCAGGGGTACTTGGAAGAGTCGGGTATGAACCAGTACCTGACCATCTGTAGTGATGGTCGGGCACTGGGGCGGCCGCAGGCTGGTAGTATTAGGCTGGGGAAGGCCAGAAACAGTGGCCCTTCCCACCCTAGTAATGCTAGGCTGCTTTTGCTGCTGCTGCTGCTGCTGCTGCTGCTTCTTCTTCTTCTTCTTCTTCTTTGTATCTGGCTGGTTATGAAAATTGGGAGAGACCCCACATTGTTCTCTACAATTATTTTTTTTTATTTTAAAAATGACGTGGGTTTTTCATAACCAGCCAGATACAATAAAGCAGCAGCGGGCTAGCATTAACGGGGGGAGCGCTGATTCTGGCCTTTCCCAGCCTGATAATACCTGCCCGCGGCCGGCCCAGTATCCGACCATCACTACAGATGGTCAAGTACTGGATCGTACCCGGCCCCCCTGGTGGCTGTGGGTACCAGGGTAATAATGGGGGTTAGTGTTAGCCACTGCACCGGCTAACACTAAGCCCCACCTTAGTAATGGACGCTGTCAATCAGCCCGCGGCCATTACTATGGCAGTAGTAATAAAGTTTAAAAAAAACAGACAGAAAAAATATTTTATTCAAAAAAAAAATAAATTGAGAATAAAAAAGCCGTCATCGAAGTAGCCCTCGAATCCGGCGAAGTCCAAAGACCGAACCTGTAAAAAAACACAAACACAAAAAAAACTATTAGTAACACGTGGTAGGTTTAGATACAGGGCCCATGTGTGATACTGTCTGATGGGCCCTGTATATAAGCCTACCACACAGTAGGCTTATATACAGGGCCCCAGCAGACAGTAATCTTATATTGTATAAGATTACTGTCTGCTGGGGCCCTGTATCTAAGCATCTTACGTAACCACATGGTAAGCTTAGACACAGGGCCATATGTGATACTGTCTATTGGACCCTGTATCTAAGCCTACCACAAGGTAGGCTTAGATACAAGGCTCCAGCAGACAGTAATCTTATACAGTATATGATTACTGTCTGCTGGAGCCTTGTATCTAAGCCTACCATGTGATTGGCTTAGATACAGGGCCCAGCAGACAGCATCACACAATCTGTGATCCTGTCTCATGGTCCCTCTAAGCCTGCTACATCGTAGGCTTAAAGAGGCTCTGTCACCACATTATAAGTGCCCTGTCTCCTATATAAGGAGATCGGCGCTGTAATGTAGGTGACAGTAATGCTTTTTATTTAAAAAAAATTATATTTTTTCACAACGTTAGGAGCGATTTTGGTTTATGCTAATGAGCTTTCTTAATGCCCAAGTGGGCGTACTTTTACTTTCGACCAAGTGGGCGTTGTACAGAGGAGTGCATGACGCTGACCAATCGGCATCATGCACTCCTCTCCATTCATTTACACTGCACTAGCGATATAGATATATCACTATGTGCAGCTACATACACAAGCCCTACAGTGTCCTGATAATGAATACACATGACCATCCAGCCTGGACGTCATGTGTACTCAGAATCCTGACACTTCTAACTCTTTTTTGTGAGATTCCGGCAAGTGAAACCAAATCTCGTGAGATTACGGAGCTAAACGAGACTTGTGAATCTCCCCCAGGTTCGTGAATGGCCTATTCTTGACAATCCTTTTAAGCCTGTGGTTATCCCTGTTGCTTGTGCACCTTTTTCTACCACACTTTTTCCTTCCCCTCAACTTTCCATTAATATGCTTGGATACAGCACTCAGTGAACAGCCAGCTTCTTTAGCAATGTACTTTTGTGGCTTACCCTCCTTGTAGAGGATGTCAATGACTGTCTTCTGGAGAACTGTCAAGTCAGCAGTCTTCCTCATGATTGTGTAGTCTACTGAACCAGATTATTGGACCATTTAAAGGCTTAGGAAACCTTTGCGGGTGTTTTGTGTTGATTAGCTGATTAGAGTGTGACACCATAAGTCTACAATGTTCAACTTTTACCCAATATTAAAATTTTCTGAGAGACAACATTTTGGGTTATCATTAACTGTTAGCCATAATCATAAACATTAAAAAAAAAAATGCCGGGAATAGATCACTGTGTGTGTAATGAATCTATCTAATATATGAGTTTCACTTTTTGAATTGAATTACTGAAATAAATTCACTTTTTGATGATATTCTAATTAATTAAGAAGGACCTGTATAACAGGCAAAATAAATAAAGACCCATGTCTCAGATAGCAGAGAGGTCAATGTGAATAAAAATTGGTGTCCCACAAGGACCATACAGGCTAAAATTCATCTATGGCAGGGGTCTCAAACTCGGCCGGGTAAGTGGGCCACATATAAAAAAAATTGGAAGTTGACGGGCCGCATTATTTTCAAATTTGATACAATACAAAATTATTGTTAATCAATTAGTTATTTGCTCTACTATAACACTATATTACTATAATACTAATACTACATTACTATAATAATACCGCTACGCTTAAAATTGGAGAGATTTCTCCACGTGCTTATTTCAACAATCCAGTTTTCCAGTTTAAGTGTCGCTAAATGCAGTCCGGCGGCTTAGTTAGCAGTGTTTGGCAGACACTCATGTCAAGATTGGGCAGCCCCTTTTTAGATAGTGCCACAGTGCCCTCTGGATGCTGCCGCAGTGCCCTCTGTGGATGCTGCCGCAGTGCCCTCTGTGGATGCTGCCGCAGTGCCCTCTGTGGATGCTGCCGCAGTGCCCTCTGTAGCTGCTGCCACAGTGTCCTCTGTAGATGCTTCCACAGAGTCCTCTGTAGATACTGCCACAGAGTCCTCTGTAGATAATTCCACAGTGCCCTCTGTAGATGCTGCCACAGTGCCCTCTGCAGATAATGCCACAGTGCCCTCTGTAGATAATGCCACAGTGCCCTCTGTAGATAATGCCACAGTGCCCTCTGTAGATGCTGCCACAGTGCCCTCTGTAGATGCTGCCACAGTGCCCTCTGTAGATGCTGCCACAGTGCCCTCTGCAGATAATGCCACAGTGCCCTCTGTAGATAATGCCACAGTGCCCTCTGTAGATAATGCCACAGTGCCCCCTGTAGATAATGCAACACACCCCTAGATAATGCCACAGTGCTCTCTGTGGATGCTGCCACAGTGCCCTCTGTAGATGCTGCCATAGTGCCCTCTGTAGATGCTGCAACAGAGACCTCTGTAGATGCTGCCACAGTGCCCTCTGTAGATAATGCCACAGTGCCCTCTGTAGATAATGCAACACACCCCTACATATTGCCACAGTGTCCTCTGTAGATGCTGCCACAGTGCCCTCTGTAGGCTCTTCCTGGGACTCCAGCTGTGCTCCTGACATCACTGGGACTCCTGCTCTGGGGAAGCCCCTGACATCACTGTCGATGTATGGGCAGCGATGTCAGAGTCTTCCCCAGAGTCCCAGACCAGAGACTATACTAGCGCTCTGCCCGGGACTCCAGCTATGGGGAAGCCCCAGACATCACTGTCCATATGTAGACAGCAATGTCAGATAATTCCACAGGGTCCCGGAGCAGAGCCTGTACTAGCTCTCTGCCCGAGACTCCGCTTTGGGGAAGACCCTGACACACTGTCCATATATGGACAGCGATGTCAGGGAATTCCACAGAGTCCCGGAGCAGAGCCTGTACTAGCGCTCTGCCCGGGAATGCGCTCTGGGGAAGCCCCAGACATCGTGTGTTCAAACATGGACACCGATGTCAGTGAATTCCACAGAGTCCCGGAGCAGAGCCTATACTAGCGCTCTGCACGGGACTCCGCTCTGGGGAAGACCCAGACATCGCTGTTCATATGTGGACAGCAATGTCAGGGAATTACAGAGTCCCGGAGCAGAGTCTGCAATAGCGGCTCTGTGTCCCGCGGGCCACGTGCTTGAGACCCCTGATCTATGGTATTACAGAAAGACTATAAACCTCAGAGATCAAATTTAGAAGGAGGAGCAAAACTCTTTCAGTTCAACTAAATAAATCATTTAGGTGCTGTGAGAATGTGGAGAAGTAAATTGGCACAAGGTTTATTTTTGTGGTGAGGGAAAATATTGAAAAGGCATACAAGAGGAGTCAATGGTGAGTAAACACCCAAAGAATGCTGGGGGAGACTGATAACAAAGGTCGAGAAGTGGGGGAGAAAGGGGCTAATTGCAGAAAATGTAAAGGACAGGTCCCTGCTTGTGGTGGCATCTCAAGGACCTATTAGAGTTATGGCTAAAATTCATGTAGCAGGATAGGAGTGTGTTATCAGGCCATCCGTAGATTTGTAGGCCTTGGATAAAATGACCTGCCACAGGGTCTCAGGCAACTTCTTGCCTGATATATTGTCTCCATGCAAGCATGTATGAGTGCTTAGGGGGAGAAGCATGTGATAGAACCTCTAGGAGAGAGTACCGTATTTTTCGGACTATAAGACGCAACTGACCAGAAGACGCACCCAGGTTTTAGACAACAGAAAATAGGAAAAAAATTATTTGTTAAAAAATAATTTATTCTGTTTCACCACATTCTGAGAGGCAAAACTTTTTTTATATTTTTTTTATCGATTGAGCGGTGTAAGGGCTTATTTTGTTGCGGGACGAAAATATTTTATTTTTTACATTGTGCTTGGGGAAAAATGGGAAAAGGTGTTTTTTTTTACACATTTTATTAGTTCCCCTAGGGGACTTGAACCAGCGGCCACTTGGTTACAAGTGGAGTTACTGAAACAGCGTAACTACGCTATTTCCCTAACTCCCATAGTAGTGAATGACAATTACGGAAGCAATGTAGCATGCAAGCTTATTCCCTTCTCCCCATTGAAAACACATCCACGCTTGGTTGAGCCCAGCGTGCATGTGTATGGGGGAGTTGGTAACAATAGTTGTTGCTGGTTGAACGAGCATCTGGATGACAGCTACTGAGGGCGCCTTAAGTCTTACAAAGTTGATTTTCTATGTTTCAGGTGCGTCTTATAGTCCGAAAAATACGGTACTCTCTCCTAGAGGTTCTATCACATGCTTCTCCCCCTAAGCACTCATACATGCTTGCATGGAGACAATATATCAGGCAAGAAGTTGCCTGAGACCCTGTGGCAGGTCATTTTATCCAAGGCCTACAAATCTACGGATGGCCTGATAACACACTCCTATCCTGCTACATGAATTTTAGCCATAACTCTAATAGGTCCTTGAGATGCCACCACAAGCAGGGACCTGTCCTTGTGGGACTCCAAATCTACAAATGTGAATAAAATTTCTGGGCCTTCTTCTTAAAGAGGTTCTGTCACCAGTTTATAAGTGCCCTATCTCCTACCTAATCTAATCGGCGCTGTAATGTAGATATCATAAGTGCTTTTTATTTTGAAAAACTATAATTTTTGAGCAAGTTATTAGATTTAGATGTATGCGCCCATTTGTCCTCAACCTCCCATCCTATATTAGAGACACAACTGACCTCCTTCTGCAACTGGAAGGCATTATAAAGGAACCAAATATGATATTTGCCTCTATAGATGTTGAAGCACTTTATAGTTCAATCCAACACCATATACGACTTGAGGCAATATCCCAATTTTTTAAAACAAGAGGTAATCATCTTAATGAGCACAACTCATTTGTTGTTGAACTCTTGGAATTCAATTTAATTAAAAACTTCTTTCTTTTCGGTGGGCACTATTACCACCAGCTCAGGGGTATGGCTATGGGGAGCCCCTGTGCCCCCTCATATGCCAATCTACTCCTGGGCTGGTGGGAAGAAAATGTGGTCTTCTCAGATACTAACAGTAAATGGCAAGAATCTATAAGTCTCTGGCTGAGATTTACAGTGAAGGAAATAAGTATTTGATCCCTTGCTGATTTTGTAAGTTTGCCCACTGTCAAAGACATGAACAGTCTAGAATTTTTAGGCTAGGTTAATTTTACCAGTGAGAGATAGATTATATATAAAAAAAAAACAGAAAATCACATAGTCAAAATTATATATATTTATTTGCATTGTGCACAGAGAAATAAGTATTTGATCCCCTACCAACCATTAAGAGTTCAGCCTCCTCCAGACCAGTTACACGCTCCAAATCAACTTGGTGGCTGCATTAAAGACAGCTGTCTTACATGGTCACCTGTATAAAAGACTCCTGTCCACAGACTCAATTAATCAGTCTGACTCTAACCTCTACAACATGGGCAAGACCAAAGAGCTTTCTAAGGATGTCAGGGACAAGATCATAGACCTGCACAAGGCTGGAATGGGCTACAAAACCATAAGTAAGACGCTGGGTGAGAAGGAGACAACTGTTGGTGCAATAGTAAGAAAATGGAAGACATACAAAATGACTGTCAATCGACATCGATCTGGGGCTCCATGCAAAATCTCACCTTGTGGGGTATCCTTGATCCTGAGGAAGGTGAGAGCTCAGCCGAAAACTACACGGGGCGAACTTGTTAATGATCTCAAGGCAGCTGGGACAACAGTCACCAAGAAAACCATTGGTAACACATTACGCTGTAATGGATTAAAATCCTGCAGTGCCCGCTAGGTCCCCCTGCTCAAGAAGGCACATGTACAGGCCCGTCTGAAGTTTGCAAATGAACATCTGGATGATTCTGAGAGTGATTTGGAGAAGGTGCTGTGGTCAGATGAGACTAAAATTTAGCTCTTTGGCATTAACTCAACTCGCCGTGTTTGGAGGAAGAGAAATGCTGCCTATGACCCAAAGAACACCGTCCCCACTGTCAAGCATGGAGGTGGAAACATTATGGGAGAATGAACATGAATGGGAGAATGGATGGAGCCATGTACCGTCAAATCCTGAGTGACAACCTCCTTCCCTCCACCAGGACATTAAAAATGGCTCGTGGCTGGGTCTTCCAGCACGACAATGACCCGAAACATACAGCCAAGGCAACAAAGGAGTGGCTCAAAAAGAAGCACATTAAGGTCATGGAGTGGCCTAGCCAGTCTCCAGACCTTAATCCCATCGAAAACTTATGGAGGGAGCTGAAGATCTGAGTTGCCAAGCGACAGCCTCGAAATCTTAATGATTTACAGATGATCTGCAAAGAGGAGTGGGCCAAAATTCCATCTAACATGTGTGCAAACCTCATCATCAACTACAAAAAACTTCAGACTGCTGTGCTTGCCAACAAGGGTTATGCCACCAAGTATTAAGTCTTGTTTGCCAAAGGGATCAAATACTTATTTCTCTGTGCACAATGTAAATAAATATATATAATTTTGACAATGTGATTTTCAGTTTTTCCTTTTATATACTCTATCTCTCACTGGTAAAATTAACCTAGCCTAAAAATTCTAGACTGTTCATGTCTTTGACAGTGGGCAAACTTACAAAATCAGCAAGGGATCAAATACTTATTTCCTTCACTGTATAGACGATGTATTCATCTTGTGGACAGGGACTCAGACTAACTTTGAACAGTTTGTGTCTGAACTTAATACAAACCAAATTGGTCTCAGTTTCACTTCAGTAAGTCAGGGGCGTAGCTAGGGGGGGGCAAGCGGGGCATGTGCCCCGGGCGCAGTTCAGAGGGGGGCGCCAGCGCCCCCTCCTCCTGCACTATAATTGTACCTGTGTCGCAAGGACACAGGTACAATTAGAAGCAATGAATGGCCGGGTACGTTCCGTGCCCGGCCATTCAGCGCCTTTCCACGAATGAAGCGATTGGTACCTTTTGTACCAGTGACGCTTCCGTCGATGAAAGGCGCTGACTGACTGGCAGGGAAAGTCATCCTGCCCAGCCAATCAGCGCCTTTCATAGACGCTGTGTTCAACCCCCTGGAGACCTGCGCAGAAGAGAGCAGGTCTCCATGGCGGCCGGACGGCATGGGAGCGGGAATAAGGTGAGTTTGAAATTTTTTTATTTGTTATTTTAAAAAAAAATTGTAATAGAAGTGTGGCTGTATCTGCGGGGGGGGGGGG
Source organism: Rhinoderma darwinii (assembly GCF_050947455.1). Lineage (NCBI taxonomy): Eukaryota > Metazoa > Chordata > Amphibia > Anura > Rhinodermatidae > Rhinoderma > Rhinoderma darwinii. The sequence continues at coordinate 78,326,197 of NC_134687.1, forward strand.
GGGGGACTTTGTCTACACGGGGGACTTTATCTACGGGGGGTGTCTATCTACAGGGGGACTATATCTACAGGGCTGGGCTATATACAGGGGGACTATATCTGCTGGGCTATATACAGGGGGACTATATCTACAGGGGGCTATATACAGGGGGACTATATCTACAGGGGGCTATATACAGGGGGACTATATCTACAGGGCTGGGCTATATACAGGGGGACTATATCTGCTGGGCTATATACAGGGGGACTATATCTACAGGGCTGGGCTATATACAGGGGGACTATATCTACAGGGGGCTATATACAGGGGGACTATATCTACAGGGCTGGGCTATATACAGGGGGACTATATCTACAGGGCTGGGCTATATACATGGGGACTATATCTGCTGAGCAATATACAGGGGGACTATATCTACAGGGGGACTATATCTACAGGGCTGGGCTATATACAGGGGGACTATATCTACAGGGCTGGGCTATATACAGGGGGACTATATCTACAGGGCTGGGCTATATACAGGGGGACTATATCTGCTGGGCTATATACAGGGGGACTATATCTGCTGGGCTATATACAGGGGGACTATATCTACAGGGCTGGGCTATATACAGGGGGACTATATCTACAAGGCTGGGCTATATACAGGGGGACTATATCTACAGGGCTGGGCTATATACAGGGGGACTATATCTGCTGGGCTATATACAGGGGGACTATATCTACAGGGGGCTATATACAGGGGGACTATATCTACAGGGGGCTATATACAGGGGGACTATATCTACAGGGCTGGGCTATATACAGGGGGACTATATCTGCTGGGCTATATACAGGGGGACTATATCTACAGGGCTGGGCTATATACAGGGGGACTATATCTACAGGGGGCTATATACAGGGGGACTATATCTACAGGGCTGGGCTATATACAGGGGGACTATATCTGCTGGCTATATACAGGGGTACTATATCTACAGGGCTGGGCTAAATACAGGGGGACTATATCTACAGGGCTGGGCTATATACATGGGGACTATATCTGCTGGGCAATATACAGGGGGACTATATCTACAGGGGGACTATATCTACAGGGCTGGGCTATATACAGGGGGACTATATCTACAGGGCTGGGCTATATACAGGGGGACTATATCTACAGGGCTGGGCTATATACAGGGGGACTATATCTGCTGGGCTATATACAGGGGGACTATATCTGCTGGGCTATATACAGGGGGACTATATCTATAGGGGGGCTATATACAGGGGGACTATATCTACAGGGGGGCTATATATAGGGGGGCTATATCTACAGGGGGCTATATACTGGAGTGGGCTGTCTTTAGAGCACCATATACAGGGGTGGGCTATATAGTATATAGCCCCCTGTAGATATAGCCCACCCCTGTATATGGTGCTCCATAGATAGCCCACCCCAGTATATAGCCCCCCCTGTAGATATAGTCGCCCTGTATATAGCCCAGCCCTGTAGATATAGCCCCCTGTAGATATATTCCCCCTGTATATAGCCCACCCCTGTATATAGCCCCCCTATGTATAGCCCACCCCTGTAGATATAGCCCCCTGTGTATATCCCAGCCCTGTAGATATAGCCCAGCCCTGTAGATATAGCCCAGCCCTGTAGATATGGCCCAGCCCTGTAGATATGGCCCAGCCCTGTAGATATGGTCCCCCTGTAGATATGGTCCCCCTGTAGATAGCCCACCCCCTGTATATAGTCCCCCTGTAGATATAGCCCACCCCTGTATATAGTCCCCCTGTATATATAGCCCACCCCTGTATATATTATCCCACAAATAGCTCCCCCTATAGTGCTCCACAGAAAGCCCACGCCTGTATATCGCCCCCTTGTACATATAGTCCACCCCTGTGTATAGTGCTCCACAGATAGCCCACCCTTGTATATAGTATATACAGGGGTGGGCTATCTGTGGAGCACTATATACAGCGGAGGACCTATCCTGTGAAACACTATATACAGGGGTGGACTATATGTGGAGCACTATATACAGGGGTGGGCTATATCTACAGGGGGGCTACATACATGGTTGGGCTATCTGTAGAGCTCTATATACAGGGGTGGGATATATCTATAGGGGGCTATATACAGGGGTGGGCTATCTGTAGAGCACTATAGGGGGAGTTATTTGTGGGACACGATATACAGGGGTGGTCTATATGGGGGCACTATCTACAGGGGCTCTATGGCAGGCACTATCTACAGGGGGCTCTATGTCAGGCACTATCTACAGGGGGCTCTATGGCAGGCACTATCTACAGGGGGCACAGTGTGTGTGTGTGTGGGACACGGTGTATGGTGCTATTATAATTAGAGGTGCAGTGTTTGGCGCTATTATATTTAGGGGCGTAGTGTGTGGTATAATGATAACTTTATATTTATTTATAGGTGCAGAAATGTTGGTAAAGTGAGAAGCTGAAGACATGTGAGCTGCAAACTGCAGAAATGGGCTGTGACCGGGAGAAGTCATCATAGAGGTCTGGACCGGATGGAGAAAAAGCACTAGAATCTGAGACGTCACCGGTGAGTCACTTAAAGGAACAGTGTCACCACAATTTTTTTTTTAATATGTTAAAGATGTTAGTGCTTTATTAAAAACGTTTGGATTAATTTGTGTGTTTGTGTGTTACTTTTTCTTATTTTTACACTTTTTCTTCCCTATGGGGGCTGCCATTTTTTTTTCCATTTCTGTATGTGTCGATTAACGACACATACAGACATGGAATACGGCAGCTCCAGTCCCATAGGGACTGCGAACGGGGCCCGTTCCATCCACTAACATGTACGCCGCTGTGTGGGAACGGCGCATGCACACAGTTCAATTTGAAATGCACGCCGTCCGGTGCCATTTTCCTGTGGGCCGGAAGTCGCGGCCGGACAGTAAGATTACTACTTCCGGTCGCGGCTTCCGGACTTGTGCACATGGAGCAGCGGCAGCAGACGGAGCGGATGGACCGGAGGGAGCGGCGGCGACTGGAGCAGGTAAGGGATTTCTATGTATGTTTGTGTTTCAGTGTGTGTTTACTACTGTATGTAAACCTTCTACACTGTGTGTTAGCTCAAAAAATGGCGACACACAGTGTAGGAGGTTAGACCGTTCAAACCCCTCGTTTCTCCCGGCACTAGCCAGGATAAAGGAGGGGGGGATGCTGAGAGCTCACTAGAGCGAGGGCTTTTTACCCGATTTTGCAGCATAAAGCAATGTGGTTGCTTTACCACATGCAATGCTGCAATTTTGGGAATGGCTCCATCTAGTGAGCAGCAATGGGAAATATTATAAATTAGAATCCAATTGAATCCAATTTATAATATTTCCTGACTCGTGAAAAAAAAAAAAAAATTAGAACAATGTTTAATCACCTATACACTAATTGTTTAACTAAAAAAAAACAAAACATGTTTTGCTGGTAACACATTCCCTTTAATGTAAATGTTCACTCTGCCTCTAATCAGCACTGTAGTCACTGTATGATCTGCAGCGAGATGATGGGTGGTATGATTATGATAGGATTTATTTTTGTGAAACGGCATCTCCCAGCATATCCTTACCATTGTTCGGGCCATGCTGGGAGCTGTAGTTTTACGCCGTACATACATATACGGCAGGGGTTGCACTAAATTGAGCTGTATTTGTTCTGGGGCTGTATATATGTACTGAGCTTGGTTCTGGTGTTGTGTATAGAACCATATTGCTTGTGAAATGTACAAATAATTTTATGCTCGCGTTACATAAAAAGAAATGACACGTCGATTGGTAGAGAAAACAAACACGTCGAGGGGGAAGGAGATGTCGGGAAAGAGGTTGGGGGGGGCGCCAAACTGAATCTTTGCCCCGGGTGCTGGAGAACCTAGCTACGCCTCTGAGTAAGTGACCCGGATAGCCTGGCATTTCTAGATGTTAGACTGTCGAGAGGAATGGGAGGAAAAATTGAAACGGAGGTTTTCAGAAAATCCACCGCAACGAATAGTCTCCTGAGGTGGGAGAGTGCCCATCCATATGCCCTCAAAAGAGGCATACCAAAGAGACAATACCTCCGTCTCAGGAGAAACTGCTCAAACATTAAGGTTTTTTTGACACAAGCGGCAGACCTGAGAGATAGATTCGCCAAAGAGGCTATGCAGACTATATCCTCAGGGATGCGTTTATTAATGAGATTAAAACCAAAAGGAGTGATCTACTCATGCCCAAAGTAAAAGTACCTGTCAATAAAAACAAGATGTGCATTATAGGGCATTAGATGGGGATCATGAACAAGTCAGAGAGATTTTCCAGAAACATTGGGGGATACGCATGGAGGATGCTGAGCTTAAGGAATTGTCACGGGCACAGGGTATGTGGACCCACTAGGCCGCTCCGCCGTAGCGGGGAGGCAGCTGACCAGGTCACAGTCTAAGCAGAAGTAAATGGTAGACAGTATGCTTGGGTACCTGAAATAGTCCAGGCGGTGGCTGTGGCTTCAGCACGGATGGAGGCAGGTGCGGCAAGTGGCGCCAGACGTGGCGGGCAGTATCCAATGACACTTGACGTGGCAGAAGGCACTTGACGTGGCAGATGGCACTTGACGTGGCAGAAGACACTTGACGTGGCAGATTGCACTTGCCGTGGCAGATGGCACTTGACGTGGCAGAAGACACTTGACGTGGCAGATGGCACTTGACGTGGCGGAAGACACTTGACGTGGCAGATGGCACTTGACGTGGCAGATGGCACTTGACGTGGCAGATTGCACTTGACGTGGCAGATGGCACTTGACGTGGCAGAAGACACTTGAACGCGGGTAGGCACAGGAACAATACGGAATACAGGAACGGTAACAGGGCACGGGTAACAGCTGGAACGGGAGACACTAAGGAACCATTTGCGAGACAGACTGGGAAAGACTAACAACGCTCAGGCAAGGATTAGAAGGCCAGGGGCCTTCTTATAGACCAGGAAATCGTGGCAGTTGATGGTGATGACGATTTCCTAATTGCGCGCGCTGGCCCTTTAAGGCCGGGCGCGAGCGTGCGCGCGCACCCTATGGGATCCAGCCGAACGGAGCGGAAGTGAGCGCTGGCATCTCCTAGGAGGGAGACGGAGGCCAGCGCTCACAGATCCATGGCTGTGGGCGTCGGGAGGTGAGTAAACCCGACGGCCCGCGGCCATGGGCGCTACAGTATCCCCCCTCTACAACGCACATATAGAGGAGATCTCGGAAGATGTAATTAACGAACTCCTGAAATACTGCGGGAGCATTACACAGTCCGAAGGGCATCACTAGGTATTCGTAGTGCCCATCGCGGGTGTTAAATGCCGTCTTCCATTCGTCACCCCATGGCGAATCCGTATTAGATAATAGGCCCCCCGCAGATCTAGCTTGGAAAAAAATTTGGCTCATCGTATGCGATCAAACAGCTCGGAAATGAGTGGCAACGGGTATTTCTTCTTGACCGTGATCTGATTGAGACCACGGTAATCAATGCAGGGTCGGAGAGATCCATCTCTCTTTTTAACGAAGAAGAATCCTGCCCCGGCCGGGGAGGAAGATTTTAGAATAAAACCCCTCTCCAAGTTCTCCTTGATATAGGCTGACATAGATAAAGTCTCTGGCAAGGAGAGAGGATATACTATACTCGTCCACGGGGAAGAGAAGCATTGGGAACCAGTTCAATGGGACATATCATAATTCCGATGTGGAGGCAACGTCTCAGCCTCTCGTTTGCAAAAGACATCCGCAAAACTGGCATACTGAGAAGGTAGATCGGAGAGTGACTGAGGCAGAGGGGGCACAACAGGACGGACTTGTGACAGGCAATGGCTATGGCATCTGGAACCCCATTGAAGAACTTCTCCAGAACTCCAGTCGAGTGTCGGGGCGTGTACACGGAGCTATGGCAGACCCAGCAGGATAGGATTGATAGCCTTGGGTAGTACCAGGAAGGAGATCTGTTCCGAGTGAAGAGCTCCGACCCGTAATGTCAACGGCTCAGTGATGAGCATGATCGGATCAGTCAACGGTAGACCATTCACAGAAGCAACTGCCAGGGGTCTCTCCAGACGGACTGTGGGTAGTTGAAACCGATCCACTGGATCCTGGTGGATAAAATTAGCAGCCGCTCCAGAGTCAAGATAGGCGGAGGAAGGATGTGATGTCTGTCCGGTGACGATGGCCACAGGTATCGACAATTTGGAAGAGGTTTCAACGTTTGGAGACGTTCCACCTAGAGTTGCCTCTCCAACCAACCCTAGGTACTGGAGTTTCCCGGTTTCTGTTGGCATTGGCGCACAAAATGACCCTTTAGGCCACAATACATACAAAGTCCAGAGGAGCGTCTGCGCTGCTTCTCCTGTTCAGATAACTGGACTCTGTCTACCTGCATGGCTCAGGTAGCGCACTAGGAGTGGACAATAGTGGTCTCTGGGCAGAGGGTGCTGGTCTGTGGGCCCGGCTCTCCTGACGAACCTCTAGAGAGCGCTCCCGGATTCTCATATCAACCCCGGTGGCTAACAGGATGAGGGCATCCAAGGTAGAAGGAAGGTCGCGGGCTGCCAGTTCGTCCTTGATGTGAGAGGACAGTCCCTCCCAGAAGGTCGCCACCAGTGCCTCATTGTTCCATGCCAGCTCGGCTGCTAGGGTACGGAAGGAGATAGCATACTCCCCTACTGTGGAGCCTTCTTGCTTGAGGGTCAACAGAGTGGGTGCGGCAGGGGATGTTCGACCCGACTCCTCGAACACGGCACGAAAGGACTGCAGGAACAAGGCTAGGTCCGCGGATACAGGTCCTTGTTGCTCCAAGATTGGGTTCACCCATGCGAGGGCCTTGCCAGCGAGGAGGGAGATAATAAATGCCACTTTGGCCTCCTCGGAGGGGAAGAGATGAGGCCGTAGCCTAAAATGCACCGTGCATTGATTGAGAAATCCTCTACATGCTCTGGGGTCACCGTCGTAGAGAGGAGGAAGAGGCAGAGGAACGGAGGATCCGGAACAAACAGGGGGAGCAACAGGCAGTGGCACGGCAACAGCTTCAGGGGGAAGAACCGAGGTTGGAACAGCGAGTAGATCCAGGCGGACCAGGATAGAATTCACCGCCTCAAGGAGTTGATCCTGACGTGTGCGTAGGTCATGCATCTCTGTCTGAATCTTCTGTACTGGGGTTTTGGGCTGGCCAGCAGGTTCCATGGCCTGAGCGTACTGTCACGGGCACAGGGTATGTGGATCCACTAGGCCGCTCCGCCGTAGCGGGGAGGCAGCTGACCAGGTCACAGTCTAAGCAGAAGTAAATGGTAGACAGTATGCTTGGGTACCTGAAATAGTCCGGACGGTGGCTGTGGCTTCAGCACGGATGGAGGCAGGTGTGGCAAGTGGCGCCAGATGTGGCGGGCAGTATCCGATGACACTTGACGTGGCAGAAGGCACTTGACGTGGCAGATGGCACTTGACGTGGCAGATGGCACTTTACGTGGCAGAAGACACTTGACGTGGCAGATGGCACTTGACGTGGCAGAAGACACTTGACGTGGCAGAAGACACTTGACGTGGCAGAAGACACTTGAACGCGGGTAGGCACAGGAACAATACGGAATACAGGAACGGTAACAGGGCACGGGTAACAGCTGGAACAGGAGACACTAAGGAACCATTTGCAAGACAGACTGGGAAAGACTAACAACGCTCAGGCAAGGATTAGAAGGTCAGGGGCCTTCTTATAGACCAGGAAATCGTGGCAGTTGATGGTGATGACGATTTCCTAATTGCGCGCGCTGGCCCTTTAAGGCCGGGCGCGAGCATGCGCGCGCACCCTACGGGATCCAGCCGAACGGAGCGGAAATGAGCGCTGGCATCTCCTAGGAGGGAGACGGAGGCCAGCGCTCACAGATCCATGGCTGCGGGCGTCGGGAGGTGAGTAAACCCGACGGCCGCATGGGCGCTACAGGAATTACTAGGTGAAAGACCTTTGATTACCTTCAGAAGGAATAAAAGCCTGAGAGATAAACTGGTACAAAGTCATTATAAACCAGCACCTCCCAATAGACCTATAGGGACCTATAAATGTGGCAAATGCTTGGCCTGCGACTCGATATTAGTATCGAAGACAAAGCACAACAACAGGCAAAGAATATACAAATAGAGAATTTATTAATTGTCTATCAAAAGGGGTCATATACATGGCTAAATGTTCATGTCCTATGGACTATGTAGGCAAAACTAAACGTGAATTTAGTAGAAGCATAAGGGACCACTACAATAACATTCTCAATAAAAAAGATAGGCCAATTGCCAGACACATATGGGCAATGCATGGAGGTAACCCTAAAGTCATTAAATTTCAGGGAATACAATACATCGTGCCTAACCTGAGAAGTGGCAATTGGGATAGGGATCTACTACAAGTGGAGTGTCGCTGGATTCACAGAATGAGATCAGTGACCCCAGAAGGCCTCAATAAAAATCTTAACTATGCCTGTTTTCTCTAAGATCTGGAATTTATTTAGTGTCAAAGGACACATAATGACATATATTTAGTGTCTAAGGACACACAATGACATTTGAAAGTTACTAGATACACATGAAAGGGAAGTAGGCTGTAGGTCAGGGGTCTCAAACTCGGCAGGGTAAGTGGGCCGCATATAGAAAAAATGGGAAGTTGACGGGCCGCTTTACTTTCAAATTTGATACAACACAAAATTATTGTTAATAAATTACTTATTTGAACTACTATAACACTATATTACTATAATAATAATAATACTACATTACTATAAAATTAATACTACATTACTATAATAATACCGCTAGGTTTAAAATTTGAGATATTTGTCCACGTGCTTATTTCAATAATCCAGTTTAAGTGTCGCTAAATGCAGTCCGGCGGCTCAGTTGGCAGCGTTTGGCAGACACACATGTCAAGATTGGGCAGCCCCTTTTTAGATAGTGCGACTGTGCCCTCTGTGGATGCTGCCGCAGTGCCCTCTGTGGATGCTGCCGCAGTGCCCTCTGTGGATGCTGCCGCAGTGCCCTCCGTGGATGCTGCCGAAGAGTCCTCCGTAGAAGCTGCCGCAGAGTCCTCCGTAGATGCTGCCGCAGAGTCCTCCGTAGATGCTGCCGCAGTGACCTCCGTAGATGCTGCCGCAGTGACCTCCGTAGATGCTGCCGCAGTGACCTCCGTAGATGCTGCCGCAGCGCCCTCCGCAGATGCTGCCGCAGCGCCCTCCGCAGATGCTGCCAGTGATGTCAGGTGCTTGCCCAGAGCTGGAGTCCCGGAGCAGAGCCGCTTCTAGCACTCTGCCTGGGATTCCAGCTCTGCTCCTGACATCACTGTCCATATATGGACAGAGATGTCAGGGCCAACCCCAGAGCTGGAGTCCCAGGCAGAGCGCTAGTAGGCTCTTCCTGGGACTCCAGCTGTGGTCCTGACATCACTAGGACTCTTGCTCTGGGGAATTCCACAGAGTCCCGGAGCAGAGCCTGTACTAGCGCTCTTCTCGGGACTCCTCTCTGGGGAAGACCCTGACACACTGTCCATATATGGACAGCGATGTCAGGGATTTCCACAGAGTCCCGGAGCAGAGCCTGTACTAGAGCTCTGCACTGGACTCCGTCTCTGGGGAAGCCCCAGATATCGCGTGTCCAAACATGGACACCGATGTTAGGGAATTTGACAGAGTCCCGGAGCAGAGCCTGTACTAGCGCTCTGCTCAGGTCTCCGTTCTGGGGAAGACCCTGACACACTGTCCATATATGGACAGTGATGTCAGGGAACTCCACAGAGTCCCGGAGCAGAGCCTGTACTAGCGCTCTGCTCGGGACTCCGCTCTGGGGAAGACCCTGACACACTGTCCATTTATGGACTGCGATGTCAGGGAATTCCACAGAGTCCCGGAGCAGAGCCTGTACTAGCGCTCTGCACGGGACTCCGCTCTGGGGAAGACCCTGACACTATGTCCATAAATGGACAGCAATGTCAGGGAATTCCACAGAGTCCCGGAGCAGAGGCCGTACTAGCGCTCTGCTCGGGACTCCGCTCTGGGGAAGACCCTGACACACTATCCATATATGGACAGCAATGTCAGGGAATTCCACAGAGTCCCAGAGCGGAGCCGATACTAGCGCTCTGCATGGGACTCCGGCTCTGGGGAAGCCCCAGACATCGCTGTTCATATGAGGACAGCGATGTCAGGGAATTCCAGAGTCTAGCGGCTCTGTGTCCCGTGGGCCTCGTGCTTGAGACCCCTGCTGTAGGTAGTAAGGAAAGCTCTTAGTATAAACAGAATATAAGAGACACACCATACTGTACTATCTAGACTGGTGGTACTTACACTTGAGTAACGCTCTAATATCCGAAGCGGCAGTAAGCTTACAAGACACATGACTGGTTAAACTGCCTAAACATTTATTCAGTTTCCCAATTAACTTTCGGGCATTGCCTTCAATATCAACTATTACATCTTACGAGACTAAGTAATTTACTAATGCAACCATGATCTAGGAAAGCAGATAAGCCACATAGGGGTATGGCTGAATTAATCCCCTATATGATCCTGATTGGATGTCCAATGACCGAGCCCCCAGAAGAGGTGGAGCTAACTCATATACAAAAAGAGCGTGTTTCCAAGCGCTTTGCTGCCATTGACACTCTGTCAAGCCGTTATGCTCATCATCTCCCTGACGAGCCAGTATAACTGGTGAAACGCATAGGAGCAGGAGCTTTAATTAGAATTACGGACTTTATCATAGGGACAGGTTCCAGAGACAACAGGGTTGTTCTTTTCAGAACGGGTGCCCGGAATGTTGTCAACAGTGAGTGTTTAACCAGGCTAAAGGGACAGGCAGAATACCACTGTGTAACTCCAATGATCCTGAGCAACCCTGCTGTATATGTTATGGAACGTTTATCTGGTACAGTGGTTCCCAACCGGGGTGCCGCGAGAACCGTCCAGGGGTGCCGCGACACTCCGCTCATCCACTGCAAAAAAAAGAATATATATATATTTTTTTGCTACAAGCTCCGCCCCTGACGTTGTAGCAGACATGACGCACGGACGTCTGTGACGAATACCGCCCACCGCTTCCCACGAGACGCCTGACGGAGGGAGAGGAGCCATGCTGTGCAGGGTAAGTATTTTTTTTCTGGCCTCATGCACACGAACGTAAAAACGCCCGTAATCTTTTGGTCCCTGGACATGTGATTGTTGTGATAACCAATCACAGCGATCACATGCATTTCTAACAGCTCTGGGCAGAGTATCAGGGACCAATCTGATGGTCCCTGAACATGTGATCGCTGTGAAAACCTATCACAGCAATTACATTTGTTTTTATTTTGGAATTTCTGGCAGCAAATCTCCTGCCTTTTTGATTTTCCTCACACATTGTTGCAGTGTGAGAAGAGACTTGAGAGAATTGCTGCCAGAAGAATACTGTGATAAAAAATACAGTGTTAGGCCCCATGCACACGACCGTAGAAAACCTCCGTTTTTGAGGACCACAATTGCGGTCCGCAAAAATGGACCCATTCACTTTCATTGAACGCGGAAACTTTCCGTAGCGCTACGGGTGGGTGCCCGTGCCGTAGAAATGTTCCGAAAATTATGGAACATGTCCATTCTTTTGCATTTTGCAGGCCGTGCTCCCAAACTTTGTATGGGAGCACGGCCCGAAAATACGGTTGGCAGTCGTGCCCGTGATTGCTGGCACGGTCATGGGGCCTTAGGCCTCAAGCACACGAACTTAAAAACACCCGTAATTACATGTTCATAGACTTCTATTGGCCACGGGTACCTCCCCATATGCTTACGGGAAGGTGCCCGTGCCGTTGATAAATATGGAACATGTCCTATTTCAGCCCGTAATAACGGCACAGGCAGGCCCATAGAAATCGGGTGGCTGCGTGTGCGCATCGGGGCTGAGGCTGATGGTCTCTTTACTGAGGGGTCATTATACAGTGAGTGGGGGGCTGATGGTCATTACTGTGAGTGGGGGGCTGATGGTCATTACTGTGAGTGGGGGGCTGATGGTCATTTTACTGAGAGTGGGGGGCTGATGGTCCTTTTTTACTGGGAGTTGGGGGCTGATGGTCTTCGAGTGGTTTCCGCCTCGGACCTCCCATTGAAATTAATAGGAAGCAGGAAAAACCTGCGGCGCTCGTTTGGTGCTTTGTCTGCGGTTTTTGCATTCGCTTCAACAGCTTAGAAAAAATGTGGGGAAAAAACACAGCAAAAAAAAAAGTCAAACAACGCTGTCAATTCAAAATCGGAGTGTTGTATATGCTATATGTTATAGCACAATTCATACTTACATTGTTCTTCCATTTTTATATGGGTAAAAATTAAAGGTTTTATCTTATACACTATTCCTTCCTCTATATATTTGCTTTAAAGTAGTAAGGTAGAACGGGAACCAGCCCGTTGAATTATTACTGGGAATAAACAATTGGTGATGTAAGCCTTGCATGCAGCTACTCGGCCAAGGAATCCCATGCCATGAAGCTCCAGGGGCAGTTTTTGTGCAGATGTTAATACCAGACGAGGGTTGTAACACTGCAGCAATTGAGTCACCAGAGCATTAGCAACTTTTATGCACGATGCGCCTCAGCATTCAGCAACCCGGCTCCGTAATTTTACCTAATCTGTTACCTAGTCTGCTACTTAGTGGCCGAGTTGCTGCAGTTCTTAAATGCTTCCACTTTGTGAAATTTCTTCCCTCCTAGATATTCCATAAACGGACTTGTTACAACGGTGAGATCCTATTACAGGACCACACTCAAATTCAGTGAGCTCTTTAGAACGACCCATTCTTTGATAAATGTTTGTAAAGGCGACTGCATGGCTAGGTGCTGCATTTTATACACCTGAATTCAACAATTAAGAGGTGTGTCCCAATACTTTTGTCCATATAGTGTATATCTATACTCAAGCAGCTGGTAACAGTGTCATAATAAAATCCTCATCTATGATAAAGTATAATTATTTCATACATTTCAGTTGCCTAGCAATATCCAGTAATTATGCAAAAGTTTAGCAAAACATTACTATAAGGGCCTTTTGACTTGATGATTTACTTCAGTTTCTCGATTTCATTATATTGTAGCGTTAGGGCTTATTCACACGAAAGTAGCATACATCTGTGTGACGGCCATAAAAAATAAAAAAAAAGGCAGTCACACGGACGCATGTGTTTCAATGGGGCCGTTCACACAGCCGTTCTATTTTTCAACTGACCCTTTACACCAGGGGTCAGGAACCTTTTTGGCTAAGAGAGCCGTAAACGCCACATATTTTGAAATATAATTCCGCGAGAGCCGTACAATATGTTTAAAGGGCCATTGACAGATCAATCGCTCCAATGTTCACTTAGTACAGCAAGGAATGCTCCTCCCTGCTGTATAAAGCCACAACTGGACTGAAACAATGGTAATTAGCAGTAAAAAAATTAAATAAATAACTTACATTGCGATGCATGACATCAGTCCAGCAGTCTGGCTTCTTCTTTTTCCTGCGCATGACTGGAAGCTGGCATTCTTCCCACCTGATGTTGAGAGAATGCCAGCTTTGAGGCATTCGCAGAAGAAAGAAGCTGGAATGTTGGACATGTCACACAACGCATTGTCAGTTATGTCAATTATCTATTTTATTATTTTACAGCGAATTATTGTTTAGGTCCAGCGGTGGCTTAGTGCAGCAGAGAGGAACACTCCTTTGTGTACTAAGTGACCGCTGGAGCAATTGTATCTGTCAGTGGCCCTTTTAAAAGTGTTGGTCTTACAGAAAATGAACAAAAAAGAGAGGCTCAGACCCATCTGGGAGACCTCCAGAGCTGTAATAAAGCGCTCAGAACAGATTTTTGCTCTGATAGTGGTCCTTTAAATCAGTTTCTTATGCCCACAAGAGATTAATTTAAAGCCCCCAAGAGTGTAATATGGGTGGCAGATGTTTTTTAAGGCCATATTTTTATTTTTTTTGGGGGGGGGGGGGCTATATTATGGATTATGTGGGATTATTTTCAGGGGTGAAGTGGGAAGGTGGTTGGTGGGACACACTGTATTACACAGCCCCTTTATTGATGCAGCTCACTGCTGCTGACCATGAGGCTGTGTAACAATTTCCATGTTATAATGTTCACCTTCAAAGCAGCAGCACAGCCAGGGGTTTCTGGAACGTCCAAGGGAGACACAAGGGAGGAGGCAGATGCCGCTTCACTAGGGGACGCAGGTGCGTGCTTGCAGACGGCGCGGCTATGCAGGGAGTTATGGGAAATGTAGTCCATGCTCCCTGCCGCTCACCACTGCCGCCAATGCTTATCAGGCCATCAAAGAACTACCGTATATGTCGGCGTATAAGACGACTGGGCGTATAAGACGACCCCCAACTTTTACCCTTAAAATATAGAATTTAAGATATACTCACCATTTCGTGCAGGAGCGCTTCACTATGGCCATCGGCGGCAGGACCCAGGACTCTCTGTCTCTTTGAACTCGCGCATGCGCAGATAGGCGAGGTACATGATGGGGTTAATTACTATTAATGTGAGGAACATGGAGGGTAAATTCATCGCACCTCGCGCCTCACATTAATAAGTGAATGAAAGCCGTGTTTATTTCATTTTTTTACAGCGTACACATCATAAATGATGCAAAAACATTGTTGTCCGCGCCATTACTGAATGTGTGTATTTTATGTATTGAGACTTATTTTAATGTTTATTGTAAAAAAGGTGAAGGTGTATATTTTTTTAAAAATGTAACCATACTTTGTTTTTACTTTATTTTTAAACTTTAATGTACTGACATATATCAGATATGTGCCAGTACATTAGCCTGTGGACAGATAGCACACAGGCTGTTGTTAGGACATACTTGGGTATATCCTAACAACAAGAGATATGGTCAGACAGCCCTGGGGTCCGTCAATAGACCCTGGGCTGTCTGCCCATATATGGTATGGCCCTCGATCGCGTCACAGGAATTCCCTGTGATGCGATCCAGGGGCATCCCCCCTTCTCACTTTCCCCTGAATGCTGCAGTCAGCTGTGATTGCAGCATTCACGGGAATAACGGCGGAGATGAGAGGTTCTCTGATCTCCGGCGTTATAGAGCGGGGCTGCGGCTGTGTAATACAGCCATTGCCCCGCTCCTGACAGGAAGTGCGCGCGCGGTCAGCATGAGGAGATGCGGCCGGCGCTGCACTAATGAGCGGCAGTTCAGGCACTGAAGACAACATGGGGGTGCTTTGTAGCGCGCCCGCCATGTTCTGTCTTCAATGCCGCAGATCATTAGTGCAGCGCCGGCCGCATCACATGATGCTGACCCCGCGCGCATATGTCAGGACTCAGGAGCGGGGCTGTGGCTGAATTACACAGCCGCAGCCCCGCTCTCATAGTCATGTGTACTATACTGAGCTGTGCGGCTGCAACGTGCATCCCTCCCATAGACAGGTAGGAGCCCTGTCTGCGAGCCAGATACGGCCATCAAAAGAGCCATATCTGGCTCGCGAGCCATAGGTTCCCGACCCCTGCTTTACACGGTCCATTAAAACATGTGCTATTTTCTTCTGATTTCACAGATCCCTCAATAGACTCAAGTCTATAGAGATCAGTGAAAACGGATCCCACACGGGTGAAACTCGGACGTGAAATACTAAAATTTTTAGGTAACATTAATTTTTAACAATCGTAACAGGGTGTTAGACACGGGTTTGCGTGAAATACGCAACTACATGCCTACTATTCAAATGAATTGGCGACGGAGAGAGCGGAGAGAGAGATCCGCATAGGAGACAGCCCCACCTAATAACATATGCTCTAATAAAGACAGGGGCTTCCTTTCCGAGTCAACCCTCTTGAAGTAGTTTCCAAATGTTAAATGGTTAAACCAGTACAGCTTCTTCCGAAAAATAGTTTAAGAGTTAAAAAATAATGTTCAAAGTTTGTGTCACACACATTTGACATTATATAAACCACCTACGCTACATTTTAAGCAAGTGGTTAAAACATCCCAGAAGATATAATTGCATTTCTGCCAATAGTGCACATTATGTTCATTAGGCGGAAACGGAGACAACAGGGAAAGTTTTGTTCCCGATTTCGCAGTCCTCTACACCAGATTAGCTACGACATGGACGGTCTGAACATAAATAGTTTGCATGTGTTTCTCATCATGTGAAAAGGATGTAAAGTCAAATCTCATGTTTGACTCTAAAGCGTTAATAATGGTCAATCACATGTATTTTATTATTGGGGACTTTTATATTCAATTGGTTTCGCAGTTGACTATTGCAAAAGTCATTTGGCAAAATGTGTGAATTGTGCTTCATCACATACAGAATAAAGAGACCGTAAAATGATCCTTCTCTGAATTTTAAGAACTACATCGTGGGATGATTTTTTTTATTTTATTTTTTACGATGGAACAGGAGATCTGAGCAGTCTTATTTAGCAACGAAAGGATAAAGTATAAATGGTCCATAGAACATGAACTCATCCGGTTACCAAGAAGCATGGGGACCGATGGCAGAAAGTATGAATGCAGGATCAGACTACACCTTTGTTTGCTGTGTGACACAAGTCTGCATAGGAGCGATATACACAAAACAATAGGATATTTTTAATTGAAACTATTTGCATTTGAGCAATTAAAAAAAACACTATCATTGCTCAAACATAAGAATTAACTATGCCTAAAAATGTAATTATTTAAACAAGACCTGTAAAATCACTAAAGTGTCTAGTCGTTAATACTCCAATAAAGTTGAAGGAACAAAAAAATATATATATATAAAATCAATTCTAGGTGTAGTAGATTCCAGGTTTCTGATAATAGGATTGGTTCATATGGACAATCGCAACATTTTATGCATTTATAAATTATAGCTTTTAGGTGTTTCCATTATACTTTGTGTTTAGGCTCCACTCCTGCAAAATACTGATCAAATCTGCAGTGAGTGTGGCCTTACAGTCCTTTCACGTGGCAGTATTTGTGAGCAAAAACTATGCGTAGAACCTACACAGGAATATAATGGAAAGCCTTGCACACCTTGAGTGTTTTGGCTTCCAAAATACTGCCATGTGAAAGTGGCCTTACAGAAATCTTGCAGAGACCACACGTAATGCTTTCCTCTCGAGCTCTTCCATTGTTGGTTGTCAGATGAAATGGCTTACAACCAGGCTGGACCTAATATTCCCCTTCTACTGTAGTCAGAGCCAGTTATCTCACAACCAGGAGTGTGAGGAGGCACGGGGAAAGGATCCAGCTCTTCGGACACACACACAGTAGTTTTCTTTATATTTTTCTCCGCTTTGGATTAGTTAGTAGACAGAATTACATGATAGGAAGAATTGCTGGAGAATTTAGAACAGTGTTCCTTTAATCAAAACCTTCAAAAGCAGCTACATTTTATTTTTATAGATATATTGGAGCACTTTTTTTGTATGCAAAGAATAAAACCTTTACAATCTTTTCAAGCTAGAAGCTGCTTTTCTCAGCCAGTGGATGGGTCAGCTTTCGTGTTTGCTTGTATCTAACCCTGTGCAAGCTGTAACATAAAAACGAACAGGATCTCTTCACTCACACTGTGCTCCTTTTCGGACTACAAGGTATCAGATCTATGATCTCTAACAGGTAAATTAAGCACTGCTTGAATTATGCTGCATCAGGAATGGTGGATGCAACACGAGTGACAAGAATGTCGGGAGGAGTGGGAGTCAGCAATCTTATAAGTGGAGGGATCACAACCAAGGATATCTGGAGAATATGCCTTCAATCTAAAGTAAGGCAAGCGTACGCTTCTTGTACTCCAGTTCCAATTGCAGCAAATCGATGTGGCATTTTACACATTAGGAACATTGCAGATGTTGCCTTCAATGTGAGAACTGTTGCCATAAATGCCACGGATACATAAGGTGCTTATTGTGGCTTGCCTGTAGCTGCCTGGTTATGGTGTTACATACTAATATTTTTCCTTTCAAGTTTTGGTGATCTGGCCCACAGCTAATGTACGGGGGTAACATTCCCAAGCCACGTCATGCTATAATTCACCTGCATAAACAGGAAAAGTTGACTTGACCGTCCTCTAGATGTTGCAGTATAAAGAATGGAGAGCATGCACTGGATACAGAAAGAATATAATCAGACAGGTTTGGAGACAACGTATTGTACATAACAGTGCAGAAGAAGTCATTTACAGAAATTAAAAGTTTCACTTAACATTCAGTCCACATTTCAGCACTAAAAAGACAGTTGACAAATATTCTTTTTGGTAGCAGCAGTCGTTCAGCTAAAAAATAAATAAAAAAAAAAAAACAGTGCAGCCTCACATAAGTGACCAAAAAGACTAGAAAAGTAAGGGGTTAATCTGCACGAGTAAAACGAAAACCGGAATTTCACTGGTTGCGTTGAACTTTTCTTTACATCAGTTTCCATAAGTGAGCCCTAATATCCAGCGGGGCAAATCAACAAAGAGGACAGGTTGACATGGGACTTCACCACTCCAGGTCTACTGGGTACTCGCCCGTAAGGCATGCCGTACAGTGGCTATGAGGAGAGGGGTGCGTGGCTGTGCAATTTAATCCATTCTGTTGGTCTTTGAAATGTTTAATGCCTTCACGTACTGCAGAAGTGAGTCCTTCCACGGAGAGGTACACCACGCTGTTTGCACCTAAAACATGAGACATTAAAATTAATCCTTGAGATAAAAAACAGACTAGTAAATTAACTTTACTCAGGTGGAAATTTATCACATCACCACATTGTAAGGGTCAAAGCACACGATGCGTATTTAGTGTGTGGCAAAACCGCAGCGTAATACACCCCTGGCATAGTCCATGAGATTCCAGGCTGCAGTGTTTTTCGGAACATAAATTGACCCGCGGTGCACATTTTTTGGACCTGCAGCATGTAAATTTATCTTGTGATTCAGCTTGTGAATTCCATCCCTGTAGCTCTACAGAAATACGCAGCATGAAAACACTTCGATTTACACAGCAAGATGTAGAAACTGCATCTTCAGGTGTGGGGTTTTTCCCGCGAATTTCTTGCAGTTTTGCTGCGTGTTTTACGCAGCAAGATACGCAACGTGTGCATGTGTCCCAAGGATGACAATCTTACCAATATGCCCTGCCAGGTCGTTGAACTCTGGGCGGTTGGCGATCAGTTCTTCTTTTGTAGGAATATTAATTCCCATATAACAGGGGTGTCTTATGGGTGGGGAAGCCACTCTAATGTGAACCTGAGGAAAGAGAATATTGCATGAGCCAAATAAGAACTGTGGACACTTCTCACTAGACGGAGCAGCAGAACATGGCTACTTTACATCGGAGGAGGTTTTTCCTTGCTTTTGTTTATTGTTCTTGCCTATCCGTTCAATTCTCCATCATAACAGTCTGGCAATTTGCTATCCATATAATCCTTCACAACCTCTAGATAGGCCCTGCATTGGTGGAGATCATTTCCCTCTAAACTATTGAAGCCTCTATAGCAGCCGGCTTATCTTACTCATTTGTACACCTCAATAATAAAGAGTGGTGCCAAATGGCATATGCCCATAAGCTGGCAAGCTGAATAGAAAAACCCACACCGGCTCAATCACTATAAATTTCACTAAAGAACCAAGAGCGCCATGTTGTCTCACACAATCACAGTAAGCACCAACCTCTTTGGCTCCAGAATCCTTCAGCAGTTTAATGATTGGAGAAATAGTATTTCCTCGTACAATGGAATCATCAACCAGCACTATTCTTTTGCCAACAAAGTTGTCGGACAGGACTCCAAACTTCTTCGCCACGCCAAGCTGACGTAGCCTCATGTTTGGCTGAATAAAGGTTCGACCGACATAACGATTTTTGCAGAGTACTTCTACATATTGAATACCACACTGTAAAGATTCCAGAAGAATATTAGCGACATACATCCCCATTGGCGGTCATAGAAGTTAATGATTTAAACAAGTCTCACCTTCTCTGCATAGCCCAGGGCTGCCGGTGTGGCAGATTCTGGAACTGTACTGACCAGGTCAGCTTCCACGGGCGCCTCAATAGCCAGCTGTTGTCCACACCTTCTTCTGACCGAATACACCATTTGCCCTTTTGGAAAAAGTAGCCCATTAATACCAAGTTGTTGAAATGCAAAGAGCAATACCCAACATTTCCATTGTTTGATGTACATGGTGACAGTCATTCAATTGTGTCAGTATAAGATCATGTAATACATAAGTGGAAAACTATTCCATTAGCACGTCTTATACCGGTGTTATAAACCAGCAGTTTTGGGCATTTCATGCCCTCAGTGGAGAGTAACAAGTCCTGATCAGATTGTCCTTTCCCTGGCAGGCCGCCACTTCTCCTGTGCAAACACAGACCAAAGACAGGACTTCTCAATTTGTGGCTTGGCGTCCAAAACGTCCTGCTCAAGATATCGGTTCTTCTGTTAGTCTTTCTTCCTCAAAAGAAGGATCAGATCTGGGCACAATCCATAAGGAAACATTACTTCTCTTCATTGTGCACAGACCCGATCCTCCTTTTAAACAGAAGAAAACCCCCAAAAAAACACACATATGGGTCTCTTGAATATGGGATAGGGGGCCCAATTACAGAATTTCCCAGAAAGCCACTTGTCTGGATACTTACACAAGGGAAGCCATGTACAGAAAGCAAATAAAATGAAGAATATCATCAGAATGTCCATTTCTCTAAGTGACGATCAAGGTCTATAAAATGACAGATTTAGGTGACGTTTTATTAATGTCTTTATTAGCTAGCACGTCTGTAATTAAATCTTCATTAGACTTTGAACCGGCTTAGGCCGTGTCCACATCACGTTTGTGGTGTATATTTAGCCTGTACGTCACGAATACTCCTGTGTAAACACTACACGTGTTCATAGAGCTTCATTAGCCCAATGTAGGATGTATGGCATCTATTTAACGTATACAACATGAGCTTTTCACAATGTATCGGTTAAATGGATGCCATAATAGTCTATGGGTGATGGACGCTGCCGTTGACCTGTCACAGCCTACATTTAACGTATATGTCGGGAGGCTTTTCCGGCATATACACGAATTGTTTGTCATAGAACGTGATAATGGGGCCCAAGGTCGTACTGAAGAGAAAAAGAAAATACCTTCAAATATGGAGTCTGGGCGAGCAAAGTAAACATACTCAAAGATACAGAAGGCAGACGGGTCTTTTTCTCGATATCTGGGTACAACATCCAGAGTCTGCACTCCATTACGAGAGATTTTCACTATTTCCCCAGGTAGGACTTCACGGTAGTATCTACAAACGAATAACGGAGGGTGAGAAAAATGTCAGGTTTCTAGTAACTTTCTTCGCTACTGCATTTTCCAATGCAATATTATAAAAAAAATAAAAAAAAGAAAGTATAATACATCTATCATGATCTCATTCTACACTTACATAAGACAGAATATATCTTGTATAACCACAAGTTACAAAACTGTTCCAACTGGAATAAATGAAAGGGCCCGGAGGCTAAAAAAAAAAAAAAAAAAACCAGGCACTCATTCAACGCTGCATTCTTCATCCACTGGTTACAATACGTACGCATCAATACTCACTCTGCACCAATGGACAGAAAGCTGCAGGATTCAGAGGACACCACCCAACCTTCTGTCTCCGATTGTTTCTTCTCTATAGAACAAAAAAACAGGGTGTGTTAAAAAAAACAAATAAAAAAAAAACAAAAAACAAAAAAACACATTTATATCAAAGAAAATATTAAGGCCGGATTCACACGAGCGCTCGGCCGCATTTCCCGGACCGAATACACTGCAGGGAGCTGGGCTGGTAGCATCATAGTTAAGTACGACGCTAGGGGTCCCTGCCTCTCCGCAGGACTACTGTACTGAAAACAGGATTACAGTACAGGACAGTTGTCCGGCAGCGAGGCAGGGACACTTAGCCTCATAGATAATTATTATGCTAGGAGCCCGGCTCCCTGCACTGTGTTCGGTCCAGGAAATGCGGCCAACATACGGACCGTATATCACGGACCGAACACGCTCGTGTGAATCCGGCCTAACAATGCAGAAGTCGTGTAAACATCTGTCCTATAGGCATAACTAAGCTGGAGTGGCTGGATGACAATCCTTATAGCGACCTGTAATGGTGGTCACACAGGTTACCCAAAAACAGCCAAGGAGTGGCAAAAAAAAACAAAACACCAGAAACTTTGAGCTTGACCAACGAGGACAACTCAACTCTCCTAAATATTACGTGAAAAGTCTTTCAAACTCCAGTTATGTAAAAGAATGAAAGATTGCAATATATTTTGAAGCCATTATCATGTATGTAGGCGATGAGGAGAGGTCAGGAAGATATTTTCATGGTCAGTGTTGTACAAACATTAGTTAAGCCATGCACTTTGTGGTAGAAGTGCCTTGTTTTAGGGATTAATTATCTAATCTTTCCCCAGCTGACACAGACTTGTGAAAACACTGTGGGAAAAACCTTGGCCCTCATCATAAATAGCATAAAATACATGTGGGAAGATGGTGAATGTCATAATGAAGCAAGTTAAGGGACTATTGCTATTAGAGATGCTGCTTGTCCTGTAGGTCTGCTCTAGTCCGCAGGACAAAACATTTTACAAGATTACTATTACATTGCACATCCCTATAATAAAAATATCAACCACGTTTTAGGACACTGAAGACATTTTTTTTTTTTCTGTGTGTTGCTGCATTTAAAGAGGCTCTGTCACCACATTATAAGTGCTCTATCTCCTACATGATGTGATCGGCGCTGTAATGTAGATAACAGTGGTTTTTATTTTGAAAAACGATCATTTTTGAGCAATTTTAGATTTAGTTTCTCAATAGACAACTGGGCGTGTTTTTACTTTTGACCAAGTGGGCGTTGTAAAGAAGTGTATGAGGCTGACCAATCAGTGACCTTCACTTCTCATTGTTCCAGCCCAGCATGATCCACAGCACAGTGTGATTGTGCAGTGAAAGAAGCTGGGCTGGAACAATGAGAAGTGCAGGTCACTGATTGGTCACTGATTGTTCAGCCTCATACACTTCTTTACAACACCCACTTGGTCAAAAGTAAAAACACGCCCAGTTGTCTATTGAGAAACTAAATCTAAAATTGCTCATAACTTGCTAAAAAATGATCGTTTTTCAAAATAAAAACCACTTGTTATCTACATTCCAGCGCCGATCAGATTATGTAGGAGATAGGGCATTTATAATCTGGTGACAGAGCCGCTTTAAAGAGCCATTATATTTTGATATTCCTATTGATGGAGCTGTATGAGGGCTTGTTTATGGGCGACAAGTTGTAGGCTTTATTGGTACCATTTTGGAGTAAATACTATAGGACTTCTTACTCCTGTTTTTGCGAGGAGGAATTGAAAAAAAAATAAAAATCAAATAAGTTTCCTTTTTATAGCATTTACCGTGCTGGATTTTCTTATTTTTTTTTTTTTTTACAGGGACAGCCTCCTGATACACACTGCAGAGACTGTATACACTGCAGATCAGGAAGGCAGAGACATCTAAACATCTCTACAGTTTGCAGCAGCACAAAAGTCGTGCAGCTGCATGAGAAGAGCCGGATGGCAGAGTTGTTGGACAGGTTTGCATATATATATATATATATATATATATATATATATATATATATATATATATATATATATATAAGATTCTATGGTTCGGGTCTTACTGCCGTAAAATGGACACTAAAATGTGGCAGAAACCAGCCTTAATCTGTGCAGACACCATACTAGAACCCGGTGTTTGGTGCAGACACAAGAGTCACGGGCTCTAGTGTAGCGCACGCACAGAATAAAGCAGAGCAGAATGAGGCGGTGGTCATGTGATAGAACACACACACACACACACACACGTGACTGATTTGCCATTATTCATTGGATCCGCTTCATTTTGCGCAGGCGCTTTCCTGTGACATTTGGATGACGAGGGGGTAGCGAATTGGAGACAAAGAAAGCAAAGTGACTTTAGTAACATAAATATCTGACCATTTAGCCTCCATGAACATTAGAAGCGTGACTCATTGAAACAGAACACCAAATTATAATCTATCCATTACTTATCAATACAAAGTACCTCTTTCTTCACTTGTCACAGGAACAAGCCGCCCAATGCAGAGAGGACGATTGCCGTAAGGATCACGTACAGCATAAATATCGGCATTGTGCATGATGAGAAGGGAGTACGAGGTAGGCGTCTCATTCATTAAGTTTTTTATTCTGCAGAAGGAATATAAATAGTTACAGAAGACGTTCACAGTTACATAAGCACAGGTCACAAGGTTTGTAACTTCTTCAGTAATTGGTTACCGGTATTGGGATAGGCTGTGTTGGCTCTTTGTTGCCAGAATGCCAATCACCAATGAAAGTTCTACTACCCAGTGTCGGGCAGAGTCTACACTACAAACTCTTATGTAGAACAACTCAACGGTCCTAGTTTATTATAGACTCAGCCAAGCCGTTAAAGTGGTTGACTTTCCCAAAAACAAACACAAAACCACACACTGGGATTGTGAGTGCAGCTCTGGAGTATCATACGGGCAGTAATTTAGGACCAGTATACGATAAATAATGAACTGTATTCACAAAGCGCATATATATATAAAAAAAAAAAAGAGTGGACGAACCCTTTAAGTGAGCAACAGATCCACAACAGAGGTGTCACCCTTACTTTCTTAAATTGCCTTAAGTTACACAATGTCAGGATACCAATTAAAGAGGCTCTGTCACCACATTATAAGTGCCATATCTTCTACATAATCGGATCAGCACTGTAATGTAGATTAGAGCAGTGTTTTTTTATTGAGAAAAACAAACATTTTTGACTGAGTTATGAACTATATTAGCTTTATGCTAATTACTTAATGGACAACTGGGCGTGTTTTACTTTTTGACCAAGTGGGCGTTGTGGAGAGAAGTGTATGACTGACCAATCAGCGTCATACACTTCTCTCCATTCATTTACACAGCACATAGTAATCTTGCTAGATCATTATGTGCAGTCACTTAAACACATACGTTACTGAAGTGTCCTGACAGTGAATAAACATTCCTTCCAGCCAGGACGTGATGTCTATTCAGAATCCTGACACTTCACTAATGTTTGTGTAAGATTTGCAGCACAGCAAGCGTAATCTCGTTTTAAATGACAGTTTACAGCGTAATCTCGCGAGATTACGCTTGCCTTGCTGTAAATCTCACACAAACATTACCGAAGTGTCATGATTCTGAATAGACATCACATCCTGGCTGGTAGTGATGTCTATTCACGGTCACGATACTTCAGTAACGTTAGTGTGTGTCTATGTGGCTGCACATAGTGATCTAGTAAGATCACTATGTGCAGAGTAAATGAATGGAGAGAAGTGTATGACGCTGATTGGTCAGTCATACACTTCTCTCCACAACGCCCACTTGGTCAAAAAGTAAAGCACGCCCAGTTGTCCATTAAGTAATTAGCATAAAGCTAATATAGGTCATAACTCAGTCAAAATAACTAAAATTCACTAAAAACATTTAAACCAACTCTAATAGGGTTTTCTCCACAAACTAGACATTTCATTCCAACCTCTGCCCATTGTAGAGACAAAGTAAAGTTTGAAATGATGGCAGCAGATATGAGAACTATATCTAGGACACAATGAAGGATCACTTAAGAAAAACAAGTAAAGTGTAGTCTGTAAATGAGAATGATTAACAAGAGGCTTTCAATATGAAATGGACGATGGCCTTGGTCATTAAAAAAAAAAAAAAAGGTTTTTTTTTTCCAGTCTCCAAGAAACAGTGCCACTCTAGTCCATGGGCTGTGTGTGATATTGCAGTCTTATTCAACTGACTGACTGAGCTGCCAATATTAGACAACCCACGAACAAACGTGGTGCCGTTTCTTGATGAAACTTGCCAGGATTTTATTTAGAATTTCATCAAACCCCTTTTAGTCGCAAAGTTACTAATAGAAGTAGACAATGGGATACGGTTAATTTCTACACAACTATGTCTCCTCCGCAAAGCAATGTAATATAATGGAAAGAATAACTGTTGGTAGACAAAGTGTACGTGTAGGTTCAGAAAGTGAAAAGCAATGTAATACTTCTTTACCGTGCCACCCAATCGGCGGAGTGATCTTCTTCCATAGGCGGTGTGAAAGCCAGGAGCTGTGTGATCAGTTCACTGTCAGAACTCGTGGACAGACCAATACCGTGACGCAGCAACTGTGGAGACGCGCAAAATCATATCAAGCTACACACATGCCTTATCCTGCTACAACGTACATTTCCTTCACTGCCGGAGAAACAATAAAAACACCCAATTGTGAAATAGGATTCCTAATTATTACTACATGGCCTGGAACACAAGTGAACAAGCTGGAAACAATGAAAGTAAATAAAGCTAGGCCAACAAGTCCTCCAGAACTTCACAGTATATAACAAACGTCTATCATTGGTTTTAGAAGTCAACGTTACATTATTTGTGGCTGCAGAAGGACCAAGATCTTTGCCAACGCACCAGGTTTATTGCAGATGTCACATAAAGAGTCTCATAACCTAGCGAGTTTCAGGTTATGTTGGGAGGTTTCCATGCATTTTTTACTGGTGTTCTCTCTATTGAGTTTCATACGGAATAACGGTGGTGGCATATGGAAGAGCAGGAAAAAGCCTTAAAGGGATAGTCCAATCTCAGACATATGGCATAAACCCCCCCCCCCCATTAAAAGTAATGGAGAGAGCCGCGCGCATGTGTGGCCCTCTCCACATAGGCCCTTGACAGTAAACAGAGGTCGTCTTTCCAGGCGAGGGTCAAGTGACTCCCGTCTTCGATATAGGTGCAAGTCCCACATGTATCAAACATTTATGGCATGTCCTGTGCATATGCCATCAATGTCAGAAATGGGACTACCCCTTTAATATATCGCACTCTGGTTTACCAAATTTCTAGTAACATTTGTTTTTTCCTATTGCTCCAATGCATCGATATGAACAACAGTTGTGCCTAAAGCTCCTATGCAGAACGGCCTGTCTACGTGCTTACAGACAAAAGGGGGGGTTGGAGTCTAATTCTGTCATGTGTCCCTCCTTCATGCTAACTTACAACCAGTAGAAAAGGGGTCAGATGGAAGGGAGTAAAGCCGGTCATACAAGGGAACTTGAGTCAATTTAGACCATTTTCTGCCGACCATTCAAATGCGCTATTGTTTCCGCAAAAAACACTGAAGTATTATGGAAACCATTGGCAACTGAAGCATTACCATTGAAATCAACGGTAACGCAAACGGACACTATGGTTTCCGTTTGCCTTTCCGTCGTAAGAACCCATGAACGGAAGGGTGACGCTGATGTGAACAGGCCCTAAAGGGGAATATTCCTATTGGATACATTGTAACATCTGGCCACTGTCCTAGAAAGAAAAGCTCCAAGAAGCTTTTAAAGTACTCGAATCAGGACACATTACTAATGAAATGAAGTACAACAACCCTCATCAGAAGGGCAGCCGTACAGGAAGACATTATGTACAGAACAGATGTAACAAGGATACGGCAGACACGCTCAAGTATTAAACTCATATGCAAGTCACATTTTGTGCCTTGTGGATCTCATAAGTCTTAAGGATGTTCCCAAAGTCAATGAAACATAGTAAACAAGGGAATCCTTTGTATATGGGGGTGGGGGAGAAAATACACAGAACGGCAAGGAGTCTACTTATTCGCATTTTGCGATGGCCATCCTTGCCGTTTTCCAGTGTCAAGAGTTGCACTGAAAGCAGCTCCGCCTGAGGAATACAGAAGACTCACACCTATGAGTAAGCTGTATTCTTTCACCGATCCTAGTAGCCAAACCGCACAAAAACATTTTGTAGTGCTGTTTGGGCTAATGGGAAAGCAGAGCTGTAAGCAGTATGCCCTGGAATCAGCAGCGAAAAGCTGCGATGTCTGAACACCCCACTTACATTTATGGCATCTGGCAATATACAGCAGCAACCAAAACATAGCAAACATGTCGCAGGTCAAGGAAGAAATATAACTTCCACAAGGAAATCACTCAGCTTTTCCAGGCTACTGAACGTTAGACCTACGTACACACTTATTGGGTAGATTTGCCATTTCTGAGTCGGAGGGACCGAGATCCATAAAAAAAATAAAAATCTTTACCTTTTTCTTGAGTCGAGCTGCATTTACAAGCTCCCCGTTATGAGCTACTGCAATCTTTCCATGTAGCGTTTCAACCACAAATGGCTGGCAGTTTTCTAGCGCTGAATTTCCAGATGTAGAATATCTTGTGTGGCCAATGCCCAAGTTACTCATGTTCAACTTCTTCAGACTCTCTTCACTGAACACATGATTGACCAGTCCCATCCCCTGAAGGAGACAAAACCAAGAGTCACAGACAGTCATAACTCAAGCCGTTTTAGCCATCGAACAGCATTCCCCAAATGTTTAAAGTCCGTTTTATGTTCAGGCCATTTCAGTTTTAGGCCTCATTTACACGAGCGTAATATACGCGCGTGCGACACGCGTGCTTTTCACGCGTGTCGTACGCACCTATATTACTCTATGGGGGCATGCAGACAGTCCGTGAGTTTTGCTCAGCGCGAGTGCGCTGAAAAAAAAAAACCGCACGACATGTTATATAAATCTGCGTTTTTCGCGCATCACGCACCCATTGAAGTCAATGGGTGCGTGAAAACCACGAAGGTCGCACGGAAGCACTTCCGTGCGAACTGCGTGATTCGCACAAGAGCTGTCAAACTGAATGTAAACAGAAAAGCACCACGTGCTTTTCTGTTTACAAACATCCGAACGGAGTGTCTTACAGATGACCGAACCGAACTTTACCGGGTTCGGCCGAACTCGTTTTGACCGAACCCGGCAGGAGACAGTCACTGT
Source organism: Rhinoderma darwinii (assembly GCF_050947455.1). NCBI lineage: Eukaryota > Metazoa > Chordata > Amphibia > Anura > Rhinodermatidae > Rhinoderma > Rhinoderma darwinii. The sequence continues at coordinate 78,355,107 of NC_134687.1, forward strand.
GCAGGGTGCTGAAAGAGTTAAAGAGGCTCTGTCACCAGATTTTGCAACCCCTATCTGCTATTGCAGCAGATAGGCGCTGCAATGTAGATTACAGTAACGTTTTTATTTTTAAAAAACGAGCATTTTTGGCCAAGTTATGACCATTTTTGTATTTATGCAAATGAGGCTTGCAAAAGTACAACTGGGCGTGTTGAAAAGTAAAAGTACAACTGGGCGTGTATTATGTGTGTTACATCGGGGCGTGTTTACTACTTTTACTCGCTTGGCGTTCTGACGAGAAGTATCATCCACTTCTCTTCAGAACGCCCAGCTTCTGGCAGTGCAGACACAGCCGTGTTCTCCAGAGATCACGCTGTGTCGTCACTCACAGGTCCTGCATCGTGTCAGACGAGCGAGGACACATCGGCACCAGAGGCTACAGATGATTCTACAGCAGCATCGGCGTTTGCAGGTAAGTCGATGTAGCTACTTACCTACAAATGCTGATGCTGCTGCAGAATCATCTGTAGCCTCTGGTGCCGACACGATGCAGGACCTGTGAGTGACGTCACAGATCTGCACTGCCAGAAGCTGGGCGTTCTGAAGAGAAGTGGATGATACTTCATCAGAACGCCCAGCTAGTAAAAGTAGTAAACACGCCCCGATGTACGCACATAATACACGCCCAGTTGTACTTTTACTTTTCAACACGCCCAGTTGTACTTTAGCAAGCCTCATTTGCATAAATACGAAAATGGTCATAACTTGGCCAAAAAAGCTCGTTTTTTAAAAATAAAAACGTTACTGTAATCTACATTGCAGCGCCTATCTGCTGCAATAGCAGATAGGGGTTGCAAAATCTGGTGACAGCCTCTTTAAACTGGTTCAGCACCCTGGACAGTGACTTCCGATTCCAATATACGTGAACGTGTAAAAAAAAAAAAAAAAAAAAAAAGTTCTGACTTACCGATAACTCCCGGCTTCTTCCTCCAGTCTGACCTCCCGGGATGACAATTCAGTCCAAGTGACAGCTCCAGCCAATCACAAGCCAAGCACAGGCTGCAGCGGTCACATGGACTGCCGCGTCATCCAGAGAGGTGGGGCCAGATGTCAAGAGAGGCGCGTCACCAAGGCAACGGCCGGGAAGTTCTCGGTAAGTACGAACCTCTTTTTTTTTAAAACAGGTTACTCGATATGGTGATCGGAATTCACTGTCGAGGGTGCTGAAAGAGTTACTGCCGATCAGTTAACTCTTTCAGCACCATGGAAAGTGACTGACGTCGGCTAGCCTCATCTCTATGATGGCGGCTGCGCGAAAATCACGCAGCCGCGCATCATAGACGGATGACACACGCAGCTGTCAAGTGCCTTTTGCACACGCAAAACGCTGCGTTTTTTACGCGCGCAAAACGCACACGCTCGTGTAAATGAGGCCTTATAGACATACAATATATTTAAGAGGAATTCCATGACTAGATGGTTTCTTGTTCATGAACTATTGAAATAATAATTCTACAAAAGGTCGGAGGGATGCGAATTCCCTTGCATAGAACTCCAGGGACTGCCAACAAAAGCTTTAACAGAGCCCAGTATTGTGTGAATGAAGTTCACAAGTTGTCCTAATGCTCCCAAACACATTGTGACAGGCCTTAGAGCAGTCCAACTGCAGAATACAGGCTGCTGTAAATGACACCTCTATACTGCAAACGGTCACTCCGAGGTCATTATGCTTCTACTTGTAAGGGGACTGATCTGAGAAATGCATTAGGGAACGGATTTATAAATCAGTGCCATTAAAAATTATTGTTAGCGATTTTTAGTTTTTTTAACACCTTGAAGACCAGGCTATTTTTTATTTTAAAAAAATGGTTTGCCACCATTATTCTAAACGCATGAAAAGTCTTGCCAAACATGCAAAATACGTTCTTATAATAAGCCTAATAACTTGTTCACCTATTTTTCCATATTGAAATCCCAGCGTGCCTCACTCCCTCCCCCTTCCAAAACGACAACATTAGCGTGAAAAAAAAACCAAAACTACATATCCATCAAGTCCAACCTATCATCCTACCATGTTGGCATGTTTTAATGTACTTTAACACACAATAATCTTACCTTGTGTACTTTATACGTTGGCACAGCACCTCCATCACTGGTCACAATGCCAGCACTTTCTTGTCCCCTGTTGAGAAATAAAATGTAGAGAAGGCCGGGCTCACAAGTCATTTATTTCTGGTAATATAGCACAAATACATTCTGCAGAATGGGGCTCACAATTGAATTGTCCTATCGTAGACACATACACAATAGGAAGCCAGTCACCCCATCAGTATGTATTTAGAGAGTGGGAGGAAACACACAAACATGGGGAGAACATACACACTCCATACAGATGTTGCCCTTTGTCAGCATCAAATACGGGACCCCAGTGCAAGGGGCACACCGCATTGTGGTAGCAGGCGGCACAGTGTGATTGAGACTCATAAGCAAGATCTTCCTACACAAACGTCCCGGGAAGTATCCAAATGTTAGTAATGTCCAGAATCTCTTGGTCCTGTCATTATCTTGAGAAAGGATCTCCCCCAAGCACTAGCATCATTAAGACATCTTACCACAAATAACCAGCGTCGGTGACCTAAGCCAGGATGAACCGCGTTTTAATTTTGTATAAGATTAACGTCTAGCGCACTTTTTTCAGCTCAGGAACCCCATCTGTTAGCCAGGGAGCTGCTGCAAAGAGAAGGAGGATTAAGGCCGGGTTCCCAGGTAAAGGCTGCGGAAATCCTACAGCATTTACGGTAGCAGCAGAGTGGATGAGATTTCGAAAAACTCATGCCCACGCTGCGGAAAAACCCTGCAGTATGAACGTTAATAAATTGACACGCGGTGCAAAATTTAATTCTGCAGCAATTTATGCTGCATTTTTGTTGATTTTCCATTGCAGGATTTCCCCATTGATTTCAATGGGGATGCAAATCCCACAAAAAAGACAAGAAAAAAAAAAAAAAAAAACAGGTTCCCGCAACAGGCCGCGGCTGCAAAGTACAGAAGTAGAGCAGCGTGAGGATGTGGATGCATATAAGTCCGACGCTGCCTGGCATCAGTACCTTGTGTGAGCCATGGCCTGTTGTATAAGCCTGAGGGCAGAAGTGGTGAAGTGCGTGTTATTAAACTTTATAGAGATTGGGTTCGGTCGCACTTGATGCGACCGCGATTGTTAAGCCAAAATTGTGCCACACAACCACCAGGATACAAAAGAAAGTGGCGAAGTTGCCCAGGGCAACCAATCAGGTCGCTGCCTTCATTTTCCAAAGAGCCTCAGAAAAATGAGTAATGGGAAGCACATGGTTGCCATGGACACCACTTTTGATACATCTTGTTTCTGAAATCCCAACCATTTTCAAGATCTTCTTTAGCTGTGAACAAGGAGTGCTCGGTTCTTTCTGTAACATCAATAAAGCCCAGCGCACGGCCTCCTCTACGTTAAATTCTAGGTGGTCCGCAGTGAATGGGGTCACAGTACACCTTTTATCCTGATCGCCGCGGGTCCAATAGAATATGCCATAAATGGCAATAAAGAGGCATTTCAATTTCATAAATTATCGCACAGGATAGGTGATATTTTCTGATCACTGGGACCCCCACTATTTGTGAAAACAAAGATCCCGAACCCCAAAATCCTCCTCAATGCTCGACTGCAGTGAGGAGGACATTGAATAGAGTGGCAGTCGAGCATGTATCTGCAGCTCCATTCAATGCGTATGGGAATGACTATTTCCGTCATTCTAAGACAGTAAATGGAGCAACGGGCACATGCCCGACTGCCACGCCATTAAAGTTCCTCCTCACTGCAGGGGGTGCCATGAGGAGGATCTGGGGGTTTGGGACCCTCGTTCTCACAATCAGTGGGAACTCCAGCAATCAGAAAATGATTAGCTATTCTGTGGATAGGTCATAATTTATGTTTTTTTTTTTTCATACTGACCACGTTCCCTATACTTTTCCATCCAGGCCAGTCTCCTGGGTTGAAGTTTCATCCAATGTGACTGCTGCAGCGATCACATGGGATGAAACGTCATCCCAGGAGGCCAGGCTGCACAGACAGAGTTATGTGTTCCCATGACTACGAAGACCGAGGTAAGTATAGTTTTTTTTTTAACCACCGTTTTTCGAAATGGACATTTGGTCCAAAAACTGGTTTATCGGCCGAAATTCCCTGCAGGCTCGAGGGCGGACATGCTGTATACTTTACGCAGAGTATCCACCCTGTGTGAACATACCCTAGCAGTTTTAACGAAATTTAGCAAACCAGTGTATAAAGTGATAAAAGGCCAGACCATACATAAAGAAGCCCAACCTGGAAAGGTCCTGTCCTCCCTGACCTCAAACACCATTCCTCTAGTTAGGAGTCTCAGGAGTTATGAGTAGTGGAGACCTCTGACCGAGCACTTTCTAATCCTGGAGGCCATGCGATATACATGGACAGCCACACTAGATTTCTCACAGGAGGCGGGCATCAACATACTGGAAGGAGGCCCATTGTAACCCAATGCCCTGTAAACAGGAACCACTAATCCATCTACCACCCACAGCAGGTGTAACACCAGAGGAGGAGAAACAACCAAACAGACAGGACTATGGGCCAGATCCATGGTGTACAGGACTTCAGTCACCAAGCAACCAGTTATACATAGTGAGGACCGTCTCACCTAGGGGGGGGTTACTGGTTCTGCTACATTGTTGATACAATACTAAAGCCAAATAAACAGTGAACTGGACACTAATAATCAGGAAGGACAACTAAAAGGTCAAACAACAAAGAAGAAACTGCAGATGACTTTTCCATCCAGAACCGGTGTGCACCCTACAGGTGGAAGACTTTTACTTTTTGGCAATGTGTGAGGCATGGGGCACAGGACATGGCTGCCAGAAGGGAAAAGTAGTTTGAAAAAGTTATTCTTTACCCCTCCCCCTAAAAGTCATGTGACAAGATGCCAGAACCTCAGAAATTAACATGGATGAAAATCAGACACTGATAATATGGAGCAAGCGCTGGCATCTCCAATATCGCCCAAAATAACATCTCAAATGAGTCTACGGCCAACTTTACAATCCAGAACCCAAACTACAAAATGTAACAAGAAGCCATTCTGTATGAAGGTTCCCATGTTACTGCAGAAAGGGGATCCATCCCAGCAGAAGACCCTGCTGCACCCCCAGCAGAACATTTCTGAACCCCCCCAAAACCCTTTCCAGATTACTGTAGATCGAAAACTTTTAGCAAGTATCGATCAGATTGCAGGGAGATCATACGATCATGTACCCATCAGATCAACATGTGCCCTACCGCCCATGCCCACCCGATCACCCTCATAATTACCTATGCTGTAAGCCCACCAGTCCCAGTGTGATGACATGAGGCACATCCAGCTGGGTGGGCCAGGCACCAGCCGCGAGGCAGCCGAACACCCCGCACTCCTCCCGTATCCCCAGCTCCTCCAGCTCCATGGTGCACACACGTGGGTCTCCTCCTCCGCAGCAGCAAACACTTCCTGGGCAAGAGGATAACAAGGCCCGGCCTGCGGAATCTATATATAGCGGGGCGGCGATGAGAAGAACGAGGGAGGTAGAGACAGCGGGCGGCAACGGGGAAAAAGTTACCGGGAGACAAACGTACGATGCACGTTGGCCATGTGAGGAGGAGGAGGAGGGGCGTGGCTGACACAGGAGGGGCGGGGCTGTGGCACATGGGGCGGGGCTGTGAGGGGAGCGATGAAACAACATAGAATGAAATAAACGCGCACAGTGACAGGAGGAGCGCGGCTCTGGGGCTGCAGTCACCTAAATACAATGATGATATGACTATTGGGGGTTTCATCATGACTTCCAGGGTCCAGTTCTGCACACTTGCCAACCTTTGAAAAGAGACATTAGGGAGGTTATGAAATGGGATTTCCCCCCCTTTAATCCTCATGCCACGCCCATTTATATAGGACACGCCTCCAACACACGGCATTTCAATCCCAAATAGTGTTTATGACCCCCTTATCACAGCCTAAAACAAATACAGACCAGACCCCCTATACACATACAGACCCCTGAACTAATACTGACACCCCAAAACCAGACCACCTAAGCAAATACAGACCCCCTAACAGGGGCGTAACTAGGAAAGACTGGGCCCCATAGCAAACTTTTTGACTGGGGCCCCCCCCTCCGCTGGGTATCACACAACCCCCCCTTGTAGATAGTGCCACCCTATACATTCCACCACACGGCGCCCCCCTATAGATAGCATCATACACAGCCCCCGCTAGATAACGTCTTACAGCCCCAATCCCCCCTGTAGATAACGCCATACAGCCCCCTGCTAGCGGAGACTCCGGCCATGGGGCGGCCTGTGCCGGCGGGTGGCACGGGCCCCCTCATTCGGGCCCCATAGCAGCCCCTACGGCTGCTATAGTGTTAGTTACGCCTCTGCCCCCTAAACAAGTACAGACCCCTAAACCAAAACAGACCCCCAAACCAGAGCTTCTATACAAATACAGACCCCTGAACTAATACTGACCCCCCAAACCAGACCACCTAAGAAAATACAGACCACCCCTAAACAAATACAGACCCCTAAACTAAAACAGACCACCAAACCAAACACCCTAAACAAATACAGCCCCCTAAACTAATACAGACCCCCACAAACCAGACCCCCTAATCAAATGCAGAACCCCTGAACTAATACAGACCCCTAAACAAATACAGACCACCAAACCAGACCCCCTAAACGAATACGGATCCCTAGACAAAACCCTCTATAAAAAAAAAAAAGTACAGACTCTTCAAAGCCTCTAACCTAATACGCACACCCGATGACCCCTTAGGGTATGTTCACACGGCAACGCCAATTACGTCTGAAATTACGGAGCTGTTTTCAGGTGAAAACAGCTCCTGAATTTCAGACGTTTTGACAAGTGCACGCGTTTTTCGCGGCGTCTTTATGGACGTAATTGTAGCTGGTTTTCATTGGAGTCAATGAAAATGGCTCCAATTACGTCCCAAGAAGTGACATGCGCTTCTTTGAGGCGGGCGTCTTTTTACGCGCCGTCTTTTGACAGCGGTGCGTAAAAAAAAAGCCTGTCTGCACAGAACACCGGGCAGATGTTTCCAGATGGTTTGGAGCCGTTTTTTCGGCCGTAATTCGAGGCGTAAAACGCCTGAATTACGTCCATAAAGAGGGCGTGTGAACATACCCTAAATAATACCCCAGACCAAACTCCATTTTAATACAGATCCGAGACCAGACCCCCTAAAGGGGTTTTCTAGTCTAAGTGATGGCCTTTTCTTAGGCTAAACGCCAGGTCCATCCCCGGTGATTGAAGGTGCCGTGGTGCTCCAGCACCATATTCCATCTTTCATGTACCAGGCACAGCGCCAAGCTTTTTGTAGTGGTTGTGTCTGGTAATACAACTCAGAGCAGCTCAGTCGGGACCAGCCTCTGGATGCAGAGGAGTGCAGGAGCAGGGAGAGGTGAGTATTTTCACGTCAGGTCTGGGTTTTGTATTTTGGGGTTAGGCTACATTCAGACGGGCGTAGGCAACCTCGGACGTGAAAAACTGAGGTGCACCCGCTCGGCACGCGTTATCACGGATCCCTCAGAGTCTATGGAGGGATGCGTGACATGTCCTATTTTTTCACGGACCCTTCACACGCTCTGTAGAAACAACGGTTGTGTGAACGGCCCCATTGAACAGCCGAAGCACGGACGACTTCTACGCTTGTCTGAATGAGCCCTTAGTCTGAGCCTCTTATATCAAAACTGATACTGAAAAAGTCTCCTTGTTGACCCTAGCAACCAGAGTACAGGGGCACATGTAGGATTTTAAAGAGGGGTTTCTAGATGTGTTAGTGACCATGGCAGAGATGGCAAAATAACTTTCCATTATACTCATTTTCCCATCTTTCTTCGCGTACTAGATGACACATTGTACATAAGCTGGTATTGGGGTTAGTGATAATATTCGTTGTAAGTACCTGATGGTGCAGCAGGTGTGGGATCAACATTTTTAACAACAGGTTCTCTATTTGGCCAAGAAAAGTACGCTTGTGGCATGCAAAGTACGGGAAAAACCCTTCCCCACATTTGACATACATGTACATCATAGTTGGGAGGGGGAAGCTTGGAGCGGGTTATTAGGCTGAGTCAGCTCTCTACATAGCGTGTGTCAGCTGTATATTATCGAGATACTGGGAACGACCCGGGATCGGGGATAATTCATCCCAGCTGTTTAACCCGCTAAGATGCCATGTTTAATTGCAACTGCAGCATGTATGCCATCAGACAGAGCCGGACCCCCTCTGTTATCCTATTGGCCCCCCCATGCAACATCTATGCACGGTGCTGATGGGTTGTCATGGCAGCAAGAGGCCTAATGAAGGCCCCAGCTCTGCCATGTTGGTCATCCTATTAAACCCTTCCAGAGGCAGGACTTGAAGTGGTTATCCGGGATTTTAATATTGATGGCCTATCCTTAAGGCCCTTTTACACTGGCCAATTATCGGGCAAACGAGCGTTTACAGGGCAACGATCAGCCGATGAACGAGCAAACGTTCATCAGCTGATCGCATGGTTTTAAATACTGAAAATATTATCATTGTCGGCAGCACATCTCCAGTATGGGTCTTACTCTCTGCACCCCCGCCGATCAGCTGTTTGAAGGGGCTCCGACGCTCCCCCTATGTTTCTCCATACATTCTGAAGATCTAAATATTTATATAGTCTCTATAGGAAAGCGCCAACTTAGTAGTAGATTATAGTAGGAGTGTCATTTTAATCGCTTCCCCTCCGCCCACTTTAAATTCACGTCGCGCTTGCTGGGCTCTGTGCAGTGCCGATGTGAGTTCACGGTGGGTGTTAACAGCGCGATCGGGTGACAGTGAAAACCGCAAAAGAAAAAGTAACAAACAATGCCAGAATCACAATTTTTTTGGTCACCACCTCTCCCAAAATATAGAATAAAAAGTGATCAAAAAGTCGCAAGTACCCAAAAATAGTACCAATAAAAAACTATAACCCGTTCCACAAAAAACAAGCCCTTACACAGCTTTTTTGACTGAAAAATAAAATGGTTATGCTTCTCAGAATATGGTGACACAAAAAAGAAATTATTTTATAGAGAAGTGATTTTATTGCGCAAACGCTACAACACATTAAAAAACCTATATACATATGGTATCGCCGTAATCGTACCGACCCGCAGAATAAAGTCAAATGTAATTTATAATGTATGGTGAACATTGTAAAAAAAAAAAAAAAGGACAAAAAACATTGTCAGAATTGCTGTATTTTTGTCACCTTGCTTGCCAAAAAAATGGAATAAAAAGTACCGTAACCAAAAAATCGCATGTACCCCAAAATGGTACTAATGAAACTACAGATAATAAGCCCTCACACAGCTCCGGTGAAGAAAAAAGAAAAAAGTTATAGCTCTCAAAATATGGCGACAGAAATTGTGCAGAACGTTTCAAAAGCGGATAAGATTGGGCAACATTTATCAGTGCGACACTGGCCGCTTATCTGTGGATTATTATTTATTTACCCCATTATTATACCCTCTTATTATGCCATGATGTACTCCGCACAGCTTATATATGCCCCCACATTATAAACTGAAATACCAGTAAAACCCCAAACAGAATTACTACCAAGCAAAATCTACGCTCCGAAAGCCAAATGGCGCCCCCCGGTCTGAATCCCAAACACCAGTTTACATCCACATTTATGCCATTTTATATCCGGGAGAACCCGCTCAACATTGTATGAGGTGTTTGTCATCAGTGGCACAAACTGGGCACAACGTATTGTGCACTAAAATGGCATATCAGTGGCAAATTGTAATTTTCACTTTGCACCATCCGCTGCGCATTAACCCCTTCACGCACCATGACTAAATTGCATGTTGTGGTGCGGGGGGTTATGTATGGAGCGGGCTCATGAGCAGTATTACATCTGACACCCGGGACTAACGGACAGGAACAGCGATCGCGCTCTTACAGGAGCCTGTAAAAATTACATTATACTGAAATACATTAGTATTGCAGTGTATTGTACGAGTGATTTAATGATCACTGTTTCAAGTCCCCTAGGGGGACTAATACAATGTGTAAAAAAAAAGTAACTAAAGTTATTATTAGTGAAAAAAATATATAATATATTTAAAGTAAAAAAAAAAAAATCTTTCCCATTTTTCCTCTAAAGTAATGTAAAAAATAAAAAAATAACCAAAATTGGTATCGCTGCATCCGTCAAAGTCAGAACTATTACAATATACCATTATTTAACTCGCACGGTGAACGCCGTAAAAAACAAAGCATTTAAAATGCCAAAATCCCTGTTTTTTGGTCACCTTAGCTTTTAAAAAAAATGTAATAAAAACTGATCAAAAAGTTGTATGTAGCACAAAAAATGGTGCCAATAAAAACTACAGCTCGTGCCGCAAAAAAAAAGCCCTCGCACCGCTCAATTGACCAAAAAATAAAAAAGTTATGGCTCTCAGAATGTGGTGAAACAAAACGTTTTTGTATTTTTAACAAATAGTATTTACTTTATAAAAGTAGTAAAATATTAAAAAAACTGTAAAAATTTGGTATCAACTTAATTGTATTAAGTCTCAAAAAAAAGTTTGGGGCGTGGCTTGACGATGGCGGTGTGAGGACGCGTGTGCTCAGAGCTCCGGACCCGCATCACTCTCTGCACACTACCACGGGCACCACTTACCTGCTCCAGCGCCGGGATGACCAAGGGGAGACACCGCAAGTCTCAGTCGGTCACCCCAGGTCCCTCCTCAATGGATCGCTACCTCCGATCCGGCCGCGACGGGTCTTCACCGCGGCCCTCCTCCATCCCAGCAGTAGACCGCAGCCGATCCCCGACGTCGCGTGGGGACTCCCCGCCCACCGGCACCGTAGTCCCGGCTGGATCTTCCAGAGGACTGCAGGACCGCTCCTCTGATGCTCCGTCCCCGGAGGTAGGTCCAGATGCAGGGATCGTGGCAGGGTCTGTGCCTCCGGGGAGAGCAGCCGCTCCCCTCCCCCCGCAGCATCCACCTGAGACCGGACGGGAACATGGCCGCAGGGGAAAAAATGGCGCGGTAGATAAGGCGCCACTCTCCTCCGCTGTCCCCCTGCATTACTACACAGAGGACATGTCATCATTGAGCCAGGGCACACCAGCTATACTAAGGGGCCCGCTCACCCCCTCCGCTGACCGGGGGGATCCCCACCTAACGACTTCCACTGGTCCCCCTCCTTCTATGGAACGGACCCTGGCAGAGTTATGGGAGATGGTGAGGGCACTGCCCACGAAATCAGATTTGGATGCTCGCCTAGCCCGACTGGAAGAGAAACATGACCGGGCCATAGGGGTGGTGACCCAGGACTTACGATATTTAACCGCACGGGTAGACGCATTGGAGCACCAGAACTCTGTTCACACAACGGACATTTCGGTCCTCTCTCAGTCTATGGATACCCAATCGACTCAAATGAGGGACTTCTCCCTGCACCTGGACGACGTGGAGAACAGGGGGAGACGGAACAACTTAAAGCTGAGGGGCATTTCAGAATCTGTATCGCCTGAGGAGCTATACGAGGTCGTCACCCATATCTTCAACAAGCTCATGGACAGACCACGCGATTTGGCCATTGAAATGGATAGGGTACATCGCTTGGCAGGCCCACGGAGCAGGGAAAGTAATCGTCCCCGAGATGTCATCTGCAGGGTGCACTTTTATAAACAAAAAGAGGACATTGCACGGCGAGCTTGGGAGCGTGGGGCCATTCCTTTCCAGGGTGCGGAGATGACCATTTTGCCGGATGTTTCAAGGCTGACATATGCGCAGGGTGATACGCCCTCTGCTGGAGGCAACTAAAGAAGCAGGCGCTTCCTACAGATGGGGCCATCCTTTCCACGTCATCCTCCGCCGACAGGGGCAATCCTTTGCTGTCCGCTCTCCGGACGACTTGGAAGCAGCCTCCCAGACAGGACGGAGCCGCCGCCGTCGCTCTTCCCCAGGGGGGGCCTGTACCCGGACTCTGTGCGCCCTTCTCTGCTTCCTCCTAGAGACGGTCCTCATGAGCAACGGGTATCTGGACGGCGCTCGCCCCGAAGAAATTGATCGGCCAACGGCCAGAAGGCTATTGTATCACTGTACCCATGAGGATATCATTGGGGGGCTGTTTGTTATGAGTGTCTAACCCCCCTTGCTTTTCTCCTCAGGTCTCCTCTCCGGTTTTTGCGGGAGGGAGTGTTGCCAGGCCAAAAGGGGAATTTAGGTGGGCCAGGGGGTCTAGTCTGTGAGGTCTGGGGGATTGTCTCAGGGAACCTTTTTCCCCATCATACTGCGCTGCGGTGGGAGGTCAGGAACCTACATACACCCGTTACAGTAATCCGGCCGAGTCCGGGGTTCCGGCCTGCTCTTATTTGGGCTTATACAACCTTAGTCCCAACTAGTGGCGAGTCTCTGGGAGATCACCTCTTCACGCCGCTGTCCTTCTACGTTCCCCACTAGATTTCTGCGCTGCCGTGTCGGGTTCAGGGTGTGTTTTCTCCCGGGCCTGACATAACACGCAAAGTATTGTTTAGGGGTTTTGTACTCCGCTGTTAGTGGGACGCTAGTGTCCCTTTTCTTGGCCCTTCCCCCTCTCTTCGGGGGTAACTGTCTCTTTCCCTGCCTTTCTCCCCCTTTCTGTTTTCCTACTGTGGCTCCACAAGTTTAACATTACGGTTGTTTCCCTGAATGAACAGGGCCTGAATGTTCCAGAGAAGAGATCCTCCGTCTCCTATGGAAAAAGAAAGCGCATGTAGCGTTCCTCCAGGAAACTCTCTTCCGGGCGGACAGCATTCCACGGTTGACAGACTCTCACTACACTGAGGGGTATCACAGTACCTCACCGGACTCCAAGACCAAGAGGGTCTCTATCTTGATCTCTCATTCTCTTCCGTGGGAGCACGTGGAGACTCGCACAGATGGAGCGGGACGGTATATCTTCGTGAAGGGTAGGTTGGCTAACACACTGTTCATATTGGCCACATGCTATCTCCCCAACACCGGTCAGGTCGCCTTTTTTGAAGGGGTCTTGATGGAGTTGGACGGTTTTTTGGAAGGCACTCTCATACTAGGGGGGGACCTGAACCTTACATTAGACCCGACTATAGACTCCTCACGCGGACACTCGTCGTTACCCAGGTCGGCACACCGCCGGGTGCGTCGGTTGTTACATGAACACCAATTGATAGACGCGTGGCGGCTTATGCACCCGACGACAAGAGACTACACCTTTTCGGCCCCCCATAACAAATACACCAGACTAGACTACTTCTTCCTGCGCCACTCCCATCTCTCCAACCTCTCCTCAGTCTCAATAGATAACATAACCTTCTCGGACCATACCCTCATTACACTCTCTCTCTGTCTCCCTGCAGCCCACCCTCGCTCCTGGCAGTGGCGGTTAAATGATTCGCTCCTGCAGGACCCGACGGTAATTTCAGAAATACACAGGGACCTACGGGAGTATTTTGATACGAATATATCCCCAGATGTCAGTCCGCTCAGTGTTTGGAAGGCACATAAGTGCGTGATCCGGGGTTCCTTCATCCGGATCGGATCTAAACTTAAAAGGGAGCGGACGGCTCACTTGAGTGAACTGTTATCTCGTATACACCTCCTCGAGCAGTCCCACAAGGCTTCCTTGGACCGGGTGATGGGGGCGGAGTTGGGGCAGTTGCGTGTTCAGGTCCGTTCTCTTTGTCTTGCTAAGGCTAGGGCCTCCCTAGTAAAGTGTAGACGACATTTCTACGAATTCAGTAACAAACCAGGTAGGACTTTGGCACGGGCATTGCGGAAAACTAGGTCACGTACCTATGTCCCCCAGGTACAGGTCCCTGGAGCTGGGGGTTTGCACCACCCCCAGGACATCTCGGAAGACTTCCGGGCGTACTACCACTCACTCTACAATCTTCCGCGGACCTCTCCCACCGCAGATGGGGGAACTAGACGGGAGCAGATGGAGGCATATATCCGCTCCTCGGGGATGAAAAGTATCCCGCAGGAAGCTCTAGCGGCTCTGGAAGAGCCGATTTCGCCTGAAGAGTGGTCCTGGGCCCTGAATGATTCTCCGGTGGGGAAGGCGCCGGGCCCGGATGGGCTCCCTATTCAGTACTACAAGGTCTGTTCAGATCTTCTCGCGCCTCATTTCCTGCAGGCCTACAACTCTCTCACAGACGGTTGCTCTCTCCCTCAGGATGCCCTGCGGGCATACATTACGGTTATACCCAAGGAAGGAAAGGACCCCACCAGCTGCCAAAACTACCGCCCCATTTCACTGCTTAACGTAGACCTCAAGCTGTTTGCAAAAATCTTGGCCCATAGGCTCACACCCCTCCTCCACAGTGTGATTCACTACGACCAGGTGGGCTTCATGCCCCTTAGGAAAGCCAGGGATAACACCACTAGGGCAATTAATCTGATTTATCACGCGGCTGCCTCGTCTCTGCCCACGCTACTGCTGTCCACGGGCGCGGAGAAGGCCTTTGACAGGGTAGACTGGGACTTGATGTCGACCACTTTCCGGCACATCGGGTTGGGTTCCCACATGATGCAATGGATTTCGAGCCTCTACTCATCTCCTTCCGCCAGGGTTAAGGTTAACGGTACCTTATCTTCTCCGCTCTCTATCTCCAACGGTACGCGGCAGGGATGCCCCCTGTCGCCCTTTATTTTTATTTTGTGCCTGGAGCCCTTCCTTTGTCGGGTTCGCTCAAACCCAGACATAGCGGGTGTATCCGTGGGTGGAAGATCCCATAAAGTGGCTGCGTATGCGGACGACCTTCTGTTGTTCCTCACTGCGCCCAGGATCTCCTTGCCCAACCTCATGACGGAGATGAGTAGATACTCGAAACTGTCAAATTTCAAAATTAAAAATCAGAAGTCCAAGGTTCTCAACATATCACTGCCGCAGTCCCTAGTGGATGATCTGTCGGGGTCCTTCTCCTTTAAGTGAGCCAGAGACTCGCTTCAATACTTGGGGGTCCAACTCTCCAGGGATCTCTCTCGCCTTTATGCAGTTAACTATCCTCCTCTCCTTCAGCGTGTAAAAGGCGATTTGGATTCCTGGACGAAGGGTACCTTCACGTGGTTCGGCAGATGTGCAATCTTCAAAATTAACATTCTCCCATGGATACTGTACTTCTTCCAAGCCCTACCGATTCACATTCCCCGCACTTTCTTCCGAGCTCTGTTGTCCTTACTCCACCGCTTCATTTGGGTGGGGAAACCGGCCCGTATAGCCCGCTCCACGCTTTTTCGCTCTAAGAGTGAAGGGGGCGTGGGGCTCCCTGACTTCGTTTCTTACCATCAGGCCTCGCACTTGGCGCGCATCCTGGATTGGTTCCGCCACACGGAGGTCAAACAATGGGTGTCGATGGAACAGTCTTCTATGGCTGTCCCCTTGCAGGCCCTACCTTGGCTGGGCAGGGATACCCCTCTACCAGCAAGGACACACCCAACGATGGGGCACTCACTGGCAGTTGCGTCGAAGGTCTTCCCTCGGACAGAGATTTCCCCGTCCCCCATGTTTCCAGTCCTGGGCAACCCAGCGTTCCCTCCAGGGCGGGAGGGGGGTCCATTCGGAGCTGGTTGCAGGCAGGTAGGGACTCCGCCTCTCATTACCTGCACGGGGAGTCATGGATGACTGGCCCGCAACTGATGTCTTTGACAGACCCTCTCCCCCTCACTCCCTGGCAGGTCATTCAGCTGAGACACTTCCAGGTGTCCTTGCCTAACCCTGCGGAACATGCTTGGGTTAAAACTCCGTTTGAACTCCTCTGCGTGGGCACTGGCTCGATGCGTCACACACTATCCAGACTATACCCCATACTGATCTCCCAATCTACCCTCTCCACACCCACATATTTGCTACGGTGGGAAAGGGACTTGGGAATCACGCTCTCGGCGGAACAAATAGATAGGATATACACAACGACACATAAATCGTCCATGGCCAGCAGGTATCAGGAAGCGGGTTTTAAAATTTTAACGCGCTGGTATAGGGTGCCTTCCAGACTACATGCTATGATTCCGGCGGTCTCACCGCTATGTTGGAGATGTGGTGATCAGGTGGGAACGATACTACATGTCTTTTGGGAGTGCACGCGGCTGACTGCCTTCTGGTCAGGAGTGTGGCGTATCACCTCCAAATTCACGGACTTCCCGCTCCCGTGCACACCGGCCTTCTTCTTGCTCCATCTGTGCGAGGTTCCGCTCTTCACATATCGTCGCTCTGTGGTCCGCCTTCTGGTGAATGCTGCCAGGGCCTGCATACCAGCGCTGTGGAGACAATCGGCTGCGCCGTCGCTCAGCATGTGGTTCGATAAGATACAGGAGATCATGAGGATGGAGGATCTCACGGCTTCTATGAGAGGTACTCACGCCAAGTTCATCAAGACTTGGTATCATTGGGTCAGGTTTCAATCATCTTTGGAATTCAGGAATATCGTAGCCTCTTAATTTGCACTTCATACATGACACTTAACAACGGAACTCGTCCCTTCCTTTCCCTCCTCTGTCGTTCCTCTTTTCTCATTTCCTTTTCATACTTCCTTCTAAGTTATGTTTCGCTGTGGGCCTTAATGCATGTCTGCAGGTTCAGGATGCAGGGGATTAGCCCCATTTATTGCTTGACTATACTCTGTTTGTACATCTACCATACAGGATGACCACATATGCCGGCCTGCATGCCGAAGTACTATATGGTTGCATATTCTTTTGGCATTTAACGTGATAAGTTGTCGTTTTTACCGCACGGTGAAACACGTAAAAACGAACCCCAAAAAACAACTGTAATGGATTTGCCAGACACAGGTTCTGTGTCGACGCCCGGGGTTAATCAGCCTTCATCAGCTCCAAGGTCTGCTAGAGTGACGCGATCTGTTACCACTCAGGCTCACAGGCTGAGGCGAGGGAGAACCTATCACAGCCTGGCCTGACGGTTCTGCTCCCACCCTTGGTCTATTTATACCCTCACTTGCAGTTGTTCCTTGCCTGTGATGATCTTGTTTCCTGGCTCTGCGATTCCTGCTATTTACATTATTGACCGCTGTTACTTTTTGACCCTGGCTTGACTGACTCTTCTCCTGCTCTGATTTTGTTACTATGTACTCTCCTGGTTTGACTCGGCTCGTTCACCACTGCCTGTTGCTCACGGTGTTCCGTGGGCAACTGCCCCTACTTTCCCCTTTGCTTCTGTGTGCCCTTGTCTTGTGTTGTCTGTCTTTCACTTATTGAGCATAGGGACCGTCGCCCAGTTGTACGCCGTCACTTAGGACGGGCCGTGCAAGTAGGCAGGGACTGAGTTGCGCGTAGATTAGGGCTCACCTGTCCGTCTCCCTACCCCGATTCGTTACATAATCACAGGCCCATATACCTTTTCTTACCCTGGTTCCTGACTCTACTATGGACACCCTTGAGGCCCTGGCTCAGCAAATGCAGGGTCTCTCCCTACAGGTCCAAGACCTGGCTCAGAGGTTCAACCAGCGTGATGCTACCCAGGTAGTACCCTTCACCTCACCTCTTGAACCCCACCTCAAGTTGCCTGACCGGTTCTCAGGGGACCGGAAGACTTTTTTCTCTTTTCGGGAGAGTTGTAGACTCTATTTCCGATTAAGACCCCACTCCTCTGGTTCTGAGAGCCAGCGAGTGGGTATAATTAGGTCCCGGCTCCAGGACGGCCCCCAGGAATGGGCCTTCTCCTTGGCTCCTGACGCCCCTGAACTTTCTTCTGTTGACCTTTTTTTTTCTGCTCTCGGGCTCATCTATGTCGAGACTGACAAAACTGCCTTTGCCGAGAGTCAGCTGGTGACCTTACGTCAGGGTAAGAGACCCGTTGAGGAGTACTGTTCTAACTTTAGGAAGTGGTGTGTAGCTTCTTGGTGGAATGACCCTGCCTTGAGGTGCCAGTTTAGATTGGGTCTGTCGTATGCCCTGAAAGACCTGTTAGTTAGCTATCCCACTTCAGACTCTCTAGATCAGGCTATGGCTTTAGCGGTACGTCTTGACCGATGTCTCAGGGAACGACGACTTGAACGTTCTGGTGCCTTCACCTCTGGCTCCCCTATGATGGTTCCAGAGGTTCCGTTGCTTCGTTCTTCGAAGGAGAACTCGGATGAACAAATGCAACTCGGGCCTCCGTGTCTCCCCAACAACGTAGAAATTTCCGCAGGAAGAATGGTCTCTGCTTCTACTGTGGGCATGACAAGCATCCGCTGAACTTCTGTCCCAAGCGCAAGAATAAGCAGCCGGAAAGACTTCCGCGCCTAAGTGACCATCGGGGAGGTCGCTTGGGTGCACAGGTATTTCCCGTAAACATGAAGCCTAATAAAATCTTGCTCCCCTTTCAGGTCTCTTTTGATGGTAGGTCTGCCACCAGCAGTGCCTTCGTGGATTCAGGGTCTGCTGCTAATATTATATCTGTGGAATTTGCTATGTCTCTAGCTATGCCATTAATTGATTTGCCTAAACCTGTCCCGGTAGTGGGTATAGACTCCACTCCGCTTGCTAATGGTTATTTTATGCAGCATACCCCTGTTTCTGAACTCATTGTTGGCTCCATTCATTTGGAGCAGTGTTCTGTGTTAGTGATCCAGGGGTTATCGTCCGATTTGATTTTAGGCCTTCCTTGGTTGCAGACGCATAATCCCACTTTTAACTGGAATACTGGTGATCTTACTAAATGGGGTAATGAATGCATGACGTCATGTTTTTCTATTAATTTGGTTTCTCTCGTTGAGGAGGTGAACCATCTACCTGAGTTTATTCAGGACTTCGCTGATGTCTTTTCTAAAAAGGCCTCTGAAGAGTTACCTCCTCATAGAGAGTACGATTGTGCAATCGATTTGGTCCCAGGAGCTAAGCTCCCTAAAGGTAGGATATTTAATCTCTCTTGTCCTGAACGTGAAGCCATGAGAGAATATATCCAGGAAAGTCTGGCCAAGGGTTACATTCGCCCCTCTACTTCTCCGGTAGGTGCTGGCTTCTTCTTCGTGGGGAAGAAGGATGGTGGTCTTAGGCCGTGCATCGACTACCGAAATTTAAATAAGATCACCGTTAGGAACCAATATCCCCTTCCTTTGATTCCTGATCTCTTCAATCAGGTTCAGGGGGCCCAATGGTTCTCGAAGTTCGATCTTCGGGGGGCTTACAACCTTATCCGGATCAGAGAGGGGGATGAGTGGAAGACTGCGTTTAATACACCCGAAGGTCATTTCGAATATCTCGTCATGCCCTTTGGGTTGTGTAATGCTCCCGCGGTCTTCCAGAATTTCATAAATGAGATTTTAAGAGACTATCTGGGGGTATTTCTTGTAGTGTACCTTGATGATATACTTGTGTTTTCCAAGGACTGGTCCTCCCACATTGAGCATGTCAGGAAGGTGCTCTAGGCCCTTCGGAAAAACAAGCTCTTTGCAAAAACCGAAAAATGTGTGTTTGGGGTTCAGGAGATGCCATTTTTGGGTCAAATCCTCACTCGTAACGAATTACGCATGGACCCTGCCAAGGTTCAGGCTGTGGCAGAATGGGTCCACCCTGCCTCCCTGAAGGCCTTACAGTGTTTCCTGGGGTTTGCTAATTAGTACAGGAGATTTATTGCTAATTTCTCGGTCATCGCTAAGCCTCTTATGGACCTCACTCGTAAAGGTGCTGATCTCCTCCCCTGGCCTAAGGAGGCGGTCCAGGCTTTTGAAATCCTTAACAGGTGCTTTGTCTTCCCCAGTGCTGATTCAGCCTAACCAAATGGAGCCATTCATCGTGGAGGTTGACGCCTCCGAGGTGGGAGTGGGTGCTGTCTTGTCCCAGGGTACTAGGTCTCTCACCCATCTCCGTCCCTGTGCCTACTTCTCCAGGAAGTTCTCCTCCACTGAGAGAAACTATGACGTTGGCAACTGCGAACTCTTAGCCATTAAATGGGCATTTGAAGAGTGGCGCCACTTCCTGGAGGGGGTTAGGCACCAGGTAATGGTACTTACTGATCACAAGAATCTGGTTTTCCTAGAATCTGCCCGGAGGCTAAACCCGAGACAAGCTCAATGGGCGTTGTTTTTTACAAGATTCAACTTTGTGGTTACCTATAGGGCTGGGTCGAAAAATATTACAGCTGATGCTCTATCGCGTAGCTTAATGGCCAGCCCTCCTCCTGAGGAGGATCCCGCTTGTATTTTGCCCCCAGGTATAATCATATCCTCTGTGGATTCAGACCTAGTCTCCGAAATTGCGGCTGATCAAGGTTCTGCTCTCGAGAACCTTCCTGAGAACAAGCTGTTTGTTCCCCTGCAACTCCGGCTAAGGTTGCTCAGGGAGAATCATGACTCTGCACTATCTGGCCATCCAGGAATCCTGGGTACCAAGCACCTCATTTCTAGAACCTATTGGTGGCATGGGTTGCTTAAAGACGTTAAGGCCTACGTCGCCGCTTGTGAAATTTGTGCTAGGTCCAAGACTCCCAGGTCCCGACCTGCGGGCTTACTATGTTCTTTGCCCATTTCCCAGAGACCTTGGACCCATATCTCCATGGATTTTATCACCGATCTACCTCCATCCCAAGGCAAGTAGGTGGTATGGGTTGTAGTAGACCGCTTCAGTAAGATGTGCCACTTTGTACCCCTCTAGAAACTACCCAATGCCAAGACGTTAGCTACCTTGTTTGTCAAACACATCCTGCATCTCCATGGGGTTCCGGTCAATATTGTTTCTGACAGAGGGGTACAATTTGTTTCATTGTTTTGGAGAGCTTTCTGTAAGAAACTGGAGATTGATCTGTCCTTTTCCTCGGCCTTCCATCCTGAAACTAATGGCCAAACTGAGAGGACTAATCAGTCTCTAGAACAATACTTAAGGTGTTTTGTCTCAGACTGTCAAAATGATTGGGTCTCCTTCATTTCCCTCGCCGAATTTTCCCTTAATAACCGGGTCAGTAACTCGTCGGGGGTCTCTCCCTCCTTCTGTAATTTTGGGTTTAATCCATGGTTCTCCTCCGTTTCACCTGGTGGTTCCAACAATCCAGAGGTAGATATCGTTCATCGGGAACTGTGCACAGTCTGGACCCAGGTTCAGAAGAACCTTGAAGCGTCCCAGAGCATCCAAAAGACTCAGGCAGATAAAAGACGTTCAACTAACCCCCTGTTTGTGGTCGGGGATCTGGTGTGGCTGTCTTCTAAAAATTTGCACCTTAAAGTTCCGTCCAAGAAATTTGCTCCCCGGTATATAGGGCCGTACAAGGTCATTGAAGTCCTTAACCCTGTCTCCTTCCGACTGGAGTTACCCCCGTCTTTTCGAATACACGACGTGTTTCATGCCTCCCTCCTGAAACGCTGCTCCCCGTCCTTGGCTACCTCGAGGAAACCTCCGGTCCCTGTTCTCACCCCTGAAGTGGTAGAATTCGAGGTGGCCAAGATTGTGGACAGCAGGATGGTCCAAGGCTCCCTCCAGTACCTGGTCCATTGGAGAGGATACGTGCCTGAGGAGAGGACTTGGGTACCCGCCCGGGATGTTCACGCTGGGGTATTGCTCAGGAGGTTCCATCTTCGGTTCCCCAATAAGCCAGGTCCACCTAGAAAGGGTCCAGTGGCCCCTCATAAAAGGGGGGGTACTGTAAAGGATCTGCCAGACACAGCTTCTGTGTCGACGCCCGTGGTTAATCAGTCTGCACCTGCTCCTAAGTCTGATAGAGTGACTCGATCAACTACCACTCGGGCTGGGAGGCTGAGAAGTGGGAGAGCCTATCACAGCCTGGCCAGACGGAGCTAGCTCCCGCCCTCTGTCTATTTATACCTTCATTTCCTGCTCCTCCTTTGCCTGTGATTCTGCCTGTTTCCTGGCTCTGCTGCTGCATGTACTATTGACCTCTGCTACATATTGACCCTGGCTTTACTGACTACTCTCCTGCTCTGCGTTTGGTATCTCGTACACTCCTGGTTTGACTCGGCTTGTTCACTACTCTTGTTGCTCACGGTGTTGCCGTGGGCAACTGCCCCATTTCCCTTAGCTTCTGTGTACCCTTGTCTGTTTGTCTGTCGTGCACATATTGAGGGTAGGGACCGTCTCCCAGTTGTACGCTGTCGCCTAGGACGGCCGTGCAAGTAGGCAGGGACTGAGTGGCGGGTAGATTAGGGCTCACCTGTCTGTCTCCATACCCCGTCATTACAATAAGGCTATGTTTGGAGGAGGCTGACACAAGGGTGAGCGAGATGAAAGAACACCCTACCAGCTCATTAATAGCGCCACACAGCGCAAGTAGCGCCACACAGCCCCCTTGTAGGTAGCGCCACACAGCCCCTTGTAGGTAGCGCCACACAGCGCCCTTGCAGGTAGCACCACACAGCCCCCTTGTAGGTAGCGCCACACAGCCCCCTTGTAGGTAGCGCCACACAGCCCCCTTGTAGATAGCGCCACACAGCCCCCTGGTAGGGAGGCCACACAGCCCCCTGGTAGGGAGCGCCACACAGTCCCCTGGTAGGGAGCGCCACACAGCCCCCTGGTAGGGAGGCCACACAGCCCCCTGGTAGGGAGCGCCACACAGTCTCCTGGTAGGGAGCGCCACACAGCCCCCTGGTATGGAGCGCCACACAGCCACCTGGTAGGGAGCGCCACACAGCCCCCTGGTAGGGAGTGCCACACAGTCCCCTGGTAGGGAGTGCGACACAGTCCCCTGGTAGAGAGTGCCACACAGCCCCCTGGTAGGTAGTGCCCCACAGCCCCCTGGTAGGTAGTGCCCCACAGCCCCCTTGTTGGTAGTGCCATACAGCTCACAGCCCCCTTGTAGGTAGTGCCACACAGCTCCCTTGTAGGTAGTGCCACACAGCCCCCTTGTAGATATCACCCCCCCTTCCTGTAAATAGCACAACTGTAGCTCCCTGAAACAGCGGAATCCACGTGTGGCTGAGGATTCCGCTCCTGGAGCGCTCCGCTTGATTTCTCTGTCCATATATGGACAGTGACATTAGGGGAAACTCCTGAAGCGGAATCTCCATCCACAGCGTTGCCGACGCTGTGACCGGGGATTCCACTCCAGGAGAAGCTCCTGTCGTTTGTGTCCATTTATGGACAGTGACATCATTGGCTTCTGGCGTGGAATCCCTGG
Source organism: Rhinoderma darwinii (assembly GCF_050947455.1). Taxonomy (NCBI): domain Eukaryota; kingdom Metazoa; phylum Chordata; class Amphibia; order Anura; family Rhinodermatidae; genus Rhinoderma; species Rhinoderma darwinii. The sequence goes on from NC_134687.1 coordinate 78,378,270, forward strand.
TCACATATTGGTGTTGGGAAGGAATTATTCCCTAGGATGAGGAAGGTTGGCTTTTGCTTCATGGGGGTTTTGCCTTCCTTTGAATAAACATTGCAGAATAATAGGCTGAACTGGATAGATGTATGTCTTTTTTTGGCCTTCAAACTATGATACTATGAAGGGTTCAACATCACAAAGGGTGACTTAGGACGCTCTTAAATATTGTATGAATAAATCCAATTCTATAAGAGAAATTGTAAAGATTGCGGGAGAATGAAACTAAATGTATAAATGACACTAACCAGAGTAACCTAATTAAATGGGAAAAAACTCACAAACTACGCAAAAACGAATTGTAAACGTAAAAAAATCCATCCAATTTAGTCATCTGAAATTCCATTATGAGGCAAATATTCCAGGGAAAGTTCTGTCTAAAATCATTTAAAACCAATCAAGATTGAAGTATATAACAGCCATTGTAACTGAGAACGGAAATACGATCCATTATACACAGGGAATTCTTTAAACGTTTGCTAGTTATTATCAGAAACTATATTAATCTAGGTCTAATTTCTCTAGTGAAGAAATGTTTGGAGACTATTGAAATCTTGGTGGAGGCATTAGAGTCCTCAATAACCACGGAATAATTAAATGGGGCATTGGCAGCGACCATTAGTAGAAAGTTACCCGGACTAGATGGTCTGTCCTTTAAATTGTGTAAACAATAATAGGAAGTACTGTTGCAGGAATTTTGAGTTGTATTTAAAGGGGTTGTCCAGGTTCGGAGCTCTTTTTTTATACTGATGACCTGTCTACAGGATAGGTCACCAGTATATAATCGTGGGGTTCGACAACCGGACCCTGCACCGATCAGCCGTGTGTCAGACCCCCACCAATCTTATACTAATGACCTATCCTGTGGAAGGTCACCAGTATAAAAAACAGCCCCCAACCTGGACAACCCCTTTAATGAATCAATGGAGGAGGGTAGTTTGCCTACTTAAATGTGTGAAGATTTAAATATTGTAATTCTTAAGGAAGGTAAAGATCCAAACCTCCAGTCAGATAGGCTAATTTCCCTTAGAAAACACGGATATACAAATCTTGGCCAAAGGTTGAACTCAATAATAAAACATAATTTGGTGAGATTCTTAGCACCCTCTAGTGGCGACTAAAATCAGTGATAACAATGAGGGGAACTTATCAAAGGCTTTACGCCACTGTTGTAGATTAGAAAAATCGCAAATTATGGTGCACAACATTTTTTGCAATATACACTCAACATTGAAATTGCAACACCAGGAAGGGCAAGCCCTAAGGTTATGCAAATCGAGGAAGTAGCAGGTGTTGCTAAAATGTGCAAATTATCACATTTTCAAGCACCTAGCTCCAATCTGTGGCATGTAGGAGGAATAAAAGCCAAATTGAAAGCAAAGTTTTTTAGGCACATGAAACCTCAAAAGTCAGATCAACTGCCTATGCGGCTGGCCGAGATGTCAGCACTGTTCAACGATGCGTTTCCTGCTGGTTGGTGGAACAACAACGTATGGGAATGACAGCAAGAGGTGCTCGAAGGTGAACCACTGCACGGACGGATCATCTGATTGGAAAAATGGCGCGTAGTGATCCAATCTGTACTGCAAGTGAAACTGGACGTCACATCCCAAGCCTAGGGTAGAAACAAGCGTCGGCACAAAACATTAGAAGGCGTTAGCACGACATTGGGCTACGAGCCAGACGTCCAGCTACAGGTGTTCTATTGACCACACACCACCGCTCTCAAGGGCGATCATGGTGCATAGCAAGACAGCAATGGAGGCTGGAATGGAAGTCTATCCTCTTCAGTGATGAATCCCTCTTTTGTCTTTGCAATGATATCTGGACCACGTGGGCAACACCATGAAGAGGCCTTCACAAGGGAACGTCACACTGGTCCTACCCACGGGATTATGGTGTGGGGTGGCATAATGTAGATAGTCAGACCCCTCTAGTCTTCATTTCATGTACACTAACAGCTCGGCGTTACATTGATTCGCTTGTGGAACCAGTGCTACGGCCATTTCACCAAAGTGTCCCAGAATCCGTTTTTTAACAGGCCGCATGCTGCTTGTGCTGTGAGCAGCATTTGTGGCCTAAACATGCTACCGCATAGTTCAGCGTCTCCGGACTTGTCTCCCATCGAGCATATCTTTCATGTAATTGGTCAGCAATTGTAAAGGGAGCTGTCAGCCTGCCAATCTTGATGATTTGCATGCCCAAGTGCATTCAGCATGGCATAACATTCCACAGACAACCATTAATAACCTCATTGATAGCATGCCAAGGCGTGTAAGTGCGTGTATCTCTGCGCATGGCGCCCATACTCGATACTGAATAAATCAAGATGTTTGGAATATTTGGTTTCCATGTTTTTTATAATTTGCAAATCATTAACACGTCTATCGATCCTGTGATTTTCACAATTGCAAAACTTTTCTTTCTTGGTGTTGCAATTTCAACGTTGAGGAGTGTAATTTGTAACTTCTCAAACCTCTTGTTGCTTTGAAAAGTGGCTTTGGTGTAGCTGGAGTAGACAAGGCATCCCGCCGACTGACAGATTTACATTCACTTTTGCCAGAAATTGGAGTAAGTTGCATTTAAACTTCGGGGACACGGACAGACATAGATGTGCCAAATTTATTAAGAGGCATACTGTAACGTCCGTGGTCGCTGACCACGAACTCCTTCCATCCAGTCGACGCCATGTAGATGTCTTCACATACGGCCGTCCTGTTCCACAGTGACCACCAGGGTGCGCTCGCGAGCTCAGTCCAGACTTAAGAAGCCAAAGTGTATGCAGGTGGGAGATTGAGCTGATTGCTCCTAGAGCACCCTGGGCTATAAGAAGGGCTGTGCCCCTTCCTCCCATGGCTGAGCGTTGTTGTCATACCCAAAGTTTGTCTATGCAAATGGTCTGCTAGTGTTTTCGAGTTCCCAGTGTTCCCCGTACTTGTATCCTGTATCCCGTGCTATCCTGGTCAAGTGCCGTGCTGAGCTGTAGTCGTGCTGTGCTGTATTCCACGCCTGTCCTGCTACTCCATGCCTGACGTCTACCTGCTGCCTAGTCCCAGCCGAGCCTGCCATGCTACTGTCTGAGCTGCCACAGGTACACTATACGAACTATAGACTGTGACCTGCGCCCTGTCGGCCAGCTGCCATACCGTCAAGGAGGTATGGCCCAGTGGGTCCACGAACCCAACTTGACAGTACGCTCAGGCCATGGACCACGCTGGTCGATCCAACACCAAGATGACGTCACAAGAGATGTGGATGGATATGCTAGACCTCCGGTCTCGACAGGACCAACTCCACCAGACCTTGAACATTATCGCACGTCGGCAGGAGGCGCTAGCTGCCGTTCCTCCTACTACACCTCCTGGCAGTGTTGATCCTTAGACTACACCTCTTGGCAGTGTTGATCCCCGTTTTTCTTTGCCACTTCCTGACCGCTATGATGGAGACGCAGGGACCTGTAGTAGATTTTTGAACCAGTGCCAGATCCACTTCAGCATGTATGCAAGGGCATTTTCGTCTGATGGCGCAAGGGTCGCTTTCATCATCTCTCTCCTCACTGGCAAGCCCCGTGCATGGGTGAATCCTATCTGGGAGAGACATGGACCAGAGACCCGTGACTTCCAGGGGTTCCTCCGGACATTTCGCACGGTGTTTGAGGAGGACTGGACGAGTCTCGTCTGCAGCGTCTGCCTTGCTGAACCTACGCCAAGGAGACACCTCCAAGGGCAATAACGCCATCCACTTCCGCACCCTGGAGGGAGAACTGTTGTGGAACAATGAGGCCCTGGTGGCTACATTCTGGCAGGGACTGTCTCTTAAGATTAAGGACGAACTTGCCGCTCGAGATCTACCGTCTACCCTGGCCACCCGGATTGATATAAGGATCCGAGAATGGCTCCAAGAAGCTCGTCAGGAGAGAGGCCTCCCTAGTCCGGATCTCTACCTTGCAGCGACCCCTGCTGTCCTCTCATGCCAACCCTCCTATGGAGTCTGTTAGGATGGACCAGTGTAAGCTTTCTACCCAGGAGAGACAACGCAGACGCACTTCGGGACTCTGTCTATATTGCGGCCTAGGAGGCCATCTTGTGCGTTTGTGTCCCCAAAAGCCCCAAAGCCTAGGGTTGGTAGGAGAGACAACCTTGGGTAAAGAAGGACTTCCGTCTAAATTATCCATCCCCGTGATCATAGTGTCCGGTGAGAAAACGCATCGGGTCTCTGCGTATCTGGACCTGCTGCTAATTTCATTCGTAGAGACCTGGTGGATCATCTCCATTTGCCCACTACCCCTCTGGAAAGGCCATTAGTGGTCTCATCTGTGAATGGACTACCTCTGCCAGACCCAGTTATTGCTGTGACGAAGCCGCTGAGGCTCCAAGGAGGAGCTCTCCACTCCGAGCTCCTCTCGTTCTTTGTCTTGTCCAAAGTCGTTAACCCCGTGCTGCTGGGCCTGCCTTGGCTCCGACTACATGCCCCAGTCCTGGACTGGAACTCTTGAGAGGTTCTCCTGTGGGTCCCCGAGTGTCACAACAGTTGCCTGGTACAGATTAGTTCGGCTCAGCCTTCACTGTCTCAGTCATTGGCAGGATTACCTGGTCATTATGCTGCATTTTCGGACGTCCCCGTGGTAGGGTATATCCTCTTTCCTTGCCAGAGACTCTGTCCATGTCCTCCTATGTTAAAGAGAACTTGGAGAGGGGCTTCATACTTAAGTCTTCCTCCCCGGCAGGAGCCGGGTTCTTCTTCGGCAAGAAAAAGGATGGTTCCCTGCGTCCTTGTATCGACTACCGGGGTCTCAACCAGATCACGGTGAAAAATAAGTATCCGTTGCCATTAATCTCAGAACTGTTTGATTGTATATGTGGTGCCATGATTTTTTCCAAACTAGACCTGCGTGGGGCTTACAACCTAATCCAGATTCGCCGGGGTGACGAATGGAAGACTGCATTTAACACCCGTGACGGACACTATGAATAACTAGTAATGCCCTTTGGCCTGTGTAATGCTCCCGCGGTCTTCCAGGAGTTCATTAAGGAAATCTTCTGTGACCTCCTCTATGTTTGTGTAGTAGTCTAACTTGACATCTTGATTTTTTCTCCCGACCCTATGACTCATCAGAGACATGTCCGTCAAGTTTTACTGCGGTTAAGGGAGAATCGTCTGTACGCTAAGTTGGAGAAGTGCGTGTTTGAGAAAGATGCTCTACCCTTCCTGGGCTACATCGTCTCGAATCGAGGTCTCGAGATGGATCCCAAAAAGGTAAAGTCCGTCTTGTAATGGCCGCGCCCTCAAGGCTTTCTGGGATTCGGCAATTTTTACAGACTGTTTATCCCAAACTTCTCCTCACTGACTTCTCCTATCTCACTAACCTCACCAAGAAGGGCATGAACGCCAAGGTGTGGACTCCTGAGGCAGAGTCCGCATTCAATAGCCTGAAGAGTACCTTCACGTCAGCCTCTATCCTCCATCATCCAGATGTTTCTCTACAGTTCTCGTTGGAAGTAGACGCCTCCTCTGTCGGTGCTGTTGCACTCCTCTTCCAGAGAGGTTCCAAGGGCAAGTCAATGGTATGTGGATATTTCTCTAAACTCTTCTCTTCCGCAGAACGCAACTACTCGATTGGGGATCGGGAGTTACTGGAAATAAAATTGGCTCTGGTGGAGTGCAGACATCTACTAGAGGGCGCAGCTCATCCCATCCTAATTTTTAGAGACCACAAGAATCTCACCTATCTCCAGACGGCCCAACGGCTGAATCCTCGTCAGGCCAGGTGTTCGCTGTTCTTTACCAGGTTCCAGTTTGAGCTCCATTATCGCCCGACTGACAAGAATGTGAGGGCCGATGCCTTGTCCAGATCTTTCGAGACAGGGGACACCATGAAAATTCCACAGAATATTATTGACCCGTCTTGCATTGTCTCTGTCAACCCCCTGCAAGTTGGGGACATTCCTCCAGGGAGGACCCTTGTGCACCTGGCTGACAGAAGTGGAATCCTGCGCTGGGGACACTGCTCTAAACTGGCAGGTCACGCGGGGACCCGTAAAACCCGAGACCTCATTGCCCGTCATTTCTGGTGGCTCACGCTGCCCAAAGACATTATGGACTTTGTTTCTTCCTGCTCAGTGTGTGCAGCTAACAAGGTAGCTCACTCCAGACCTGCTGGTCTGCTCCAGCTATTGCCTGTGCCGATGCTCCCTGGCAGCATATAGCTATGGACTTGGTTACAGATCTGCTTCCCTCTGCGGGATGCAGTACTGTCTGGGTGATGGTGCACCGTTTTTCGAAGATGGCCCACTTCGTTCCGCTGACTAGTCTTCCATCTGCTCCTCAATTGGCCAACCTTTTCATCCAACACATCTTCCACCTGCACGGCTTGCCGCGGCATATTGTGTCTGATCAGGGGGTTCAGTTCACCTCGATGTTCTGGAGAGCCCTCTGCGGACTCCTCGGTGTGAAGTTGGACTTTTCCTCAGCCTACCATCCTCCGTCCAATGGCCAGGTTGAGAGGATCAATCAGATCTTAGAGAACTACCTACGCCACTTCATCTCCAAGCAGCATGATGACTGGGTGCAGCTGCTTCTGTGGGCTGAGTTCTCATATGATAATCACACCAGCGAGTCCACAAGGAATACACCGTTCTTCATTGTCCACGGCCTACACCCACGAATTCCTCTCCCGATGCCCGATACGTCCGAGGTACCAGCGGCTGACTGCTTTTAGAGACTTCGTGCAGATCTAGCAGCAGACTCGATCCTCCATCCTACTGGCAGTCGACCGCATGAAATGGAAGGCTGACACAAGGAGAAGAGAACCTCCTCAATTTCTCCCTGGCACGAAGGTCTGGCTGTCCTCTAGGAATGTCCGACTAAGGGTGCCAACAGACAAATTTGCTCCCAGGTTCCTCAGACCCTTCGAGATCCGACAGCAGGTCAACCTTGTTTCCTACAAGCTTCGGCTGCCTCCTACCCTCAAGATCCCCAACTCCTTCCATGTCTCCCTCCTGAAGCTGGTGGTTCTGAACCGCTATACCAAGACTCCGAGCCCCGCGGTTGCCTCCAGCAGTCCTTCAGACACCTTTGAGGTTAAGGAGATCCTGGACACTAAAAAAGTAAGAGGAAGAACCTTTTATTTAGTGGATTGGAAGGGGTTTGGTCCAGAAGAGAGGTCCTGGGAGCCAGAAGAGAATCTCAATGCTCCTACCCTCATTAATAGGTTTCTCTCTCATTCCGGTCCCAAGAGGAGGGAGCGTAAGAGGGGGGATACTGTAACGTCTGTGGTCGCTGACCACGAACTCTGTCTATCCAGTCGACACCCTTCTCTCCAGAGATGTCTGCACGTACGGCCATCCTGTTCCACAGTGACCACCAGGGTGCACTCGCGAGCTCAGTCCAGACTTAAGAAGCCAAAGCGCATGCAGGTGGGAGATTGAGCTGATTGCTCCCTGAGCACCCTGGGCTATAAGAAGGGCTTCCCCTTCCTCCCATGCCTGAGCGTTGTTGTTGTGCCCAAAGTTTGTCTATGCAAATGGTCTCCTACTGTTTTCCAGTTCCCATTGTTCCCCGTACCTGTATCCCATGCTATCCTGGTCAAGTGCTGTGATGAGCTGTAGTCGTGCTGTGCTGTATTCCACGCCTGTCCTGCTACTCCACGCCTGACGTCTACCTACTGCCTAGTCCCAGCTGAGCCTGCCTTGCTACTGTCCGAGCTGCCACGGGTACACTATACGAACTATAGACTGTGACCTGCGCCCTGTTGGCCAGCTGCCATACCGTCAAGGCAGTAAGGCCCAGTGGGTCCACGAAGCCAATGTGACACATACATTTGGCACATTGTACTCCCAAGCACTTGAGTTTAAGACTGGCATACAAAACGCCCATCTTATTAAATCCCCCCCATTATATTTTAAATCTGTTTATGGAGGAGATTTAGAGTGCTGTATCACAAAAACGTTGCTTCAACCGCATTGAAAGATATATTAAGAAATATAGCAGCACAGAATTTTGGACCTAAAAAACAACATATGGTTAAAAGGTGGACATTCAATAAGTGTTAGGCCCCATGCACACGACCGTAAAAACACCCGAAATTACGGGCCCATAGACTTCTATTGGCCACGTGTACCTTCCCGTTTGCGTACTGGAAGGTGCCCGGGCCGTTGAAAAATATAGACCATGTCCTATTTCAGGCCGTAATTACAGCATGGGCAGGCCCATAGAAGTCTATGGGGCTCCCGTAATTACGCACCTGTAATTATGGGAGAGTTGCTAGGCAACATCAGGGGATTTCAATTTTTGAATAAAGAGAACCAGAGAAAATGGCGTCTGAGCGATCATGTGACCCTTTTAAGGGGTCTGGACATGATTGTGACATCATTTCCAGCCCCCCCTTTTTTAGGCATGGGTCCGTAAATACGGGTTAAAAACGTGTGACAAAGGACCCGTATTTACGGCCAGTATTTACGGGAGGGAAAAAATACGGTTGTGTGCATGGGGCCTGACATGACCGCATCACATATAAGCAGGGCCGGCCCTAGGATAGATGGCGCCCTGTGCGAAATGATCTTTCGGCGCCCCACCCCATCATTAAAAAAAAATGCCCCATAAAAAAATTATAATGCCCCTTTAGTGCCCCCATACAGTATAATAATATTTAATAATATAATATATTACAACCCCTTCAAGGACACATTATTTTGTCCTCTAATTGTGCCCACAGTATAATGCCATCTGTAGTACCCCTACACAGTATAATGTCCGCTTAGTGGCCCCCACACAGTACAGTGCTCCCCTGTAGACAGTGCCATAATCCTCCACCTCCTTTTTGTAGATCGTGCCATACATCCCCCACACCTCCCCCTTGTAGACAGTGCCATACAGTCCCCCACCTCCCCCTTGTAGACAGTGCCATACAGTCCCCCACCTCCCCCTTGTAGATCGTGCCATACAGTCCTCGCACCTCCGCCTTGTAGACAGTACCCTCAAACAAAAACAAAAATTTTACTCACCTAGGCCCCGTTCCCACGAAGAACTGAGCTGCTCCATGACGGGATCCTGTAGCCTAGTACAGAGTTTCCCAACCTTTTCGGACTCGAGGCAGCACTGGAAAAACAAAATTTCCTCAGGGCACCCCTACCAAAAATTGTTTTGAGAAAGACAGAAACCGGCTAAGAACAAGCACTCCACTCGTAGGGCATGTTCACACACGTTTTTTGTAAGGCAAAAAAAATCTGCCTCAAAATTCCTTCAGCAACTGACAGCGTTGTGTGACCTTTTTTTTTGTGTTTTTTCTTAAGCTGTTGAAGCGAATGCAAAAGACGCAGGAAAAAAAGCTCCAAACGGGCGCCGCATGTATTTTCTGCCTCCTATTAATTTCAATCGGAGGTCAGAGGTGGAAACCACTTGAAGACCATCAGCCCCCCACTCACAGTAAAATTACCATCAGCCCACCCCTCACAGTAAAATGACCATCAGCCCCCCACTCACAGCAAAATGACCATCAGCCCGCCGCTCACCGATTCCCCCTGTAGGTAGCGCCACACAGCCCCTTGTGGGTAGCGCCAGACAGCCCCCTTGTAGGTAGCGCCACACAGCCCCCTTGTGGGTAGCATCACACAGCCCCTTGTAGGTAGCACCACACAGCCCCCTTGTAGATAGCGCCGCACAGCCCCCTGTAGGGAGCGCCGCACAGCCCCCTGTAGGGAGTGCCGCACAACCCCCTGGTAGGAAGTGTCGCAAAGACCCCTGGTAGGAAGTGTCGCAAAGACCCCTGGTAGGGAGTGCCACACAGCGCACAGCCCCCTGGTAGGGAGTGCCCCGCAGCCCCCTGGTTGGTAGTGCCCCACAGCCGCCTGGTTGGTAGTGCCCCAAAGCCCTCTGGTTGGTAGTGCCACACAGCACACAGCCCCCTGGTTGGTAGTGCCACATAGCCCCCTGGTTGGAAGTGCCACACAGCCCACAGGCCCCTGGTTGGTAGAGCCACACAACCCACAGCCCCCTGGTAGGTAGTGCCACACAGCCCCCTGGTTGTTATTGCCACACAGCACACAGCCCCCTTGGTTGGTAGTGCCACACAGCCCCCTTGGTTGGTAGTGCCACACAGCCCCCTGGTTGGTAGTGCCACACAGCCCACAGCCCCCTGGTAGGTAGTGCCACACTGCCCACAGCCCCCTTGTATGTAGTGCAAGGACTACGAAATGACCCTGATAGCTGGCAGGCAATATCATCACATTCAAAAAAGGACAACTGTGCAGGAGCACACAAAATACCCAGCTTTCCCAGCTATCAAATAAATGTGTGGAAATAAACTGATATAACTTTTATTTAGTCTGAATAAAGGATTAATCCTTTCAGCTAGATTAAATAAAAGTTATATCTTAGTTTATTTCCACACTTTTTTTTTGATACCCGGGAAAGCTGGGTATTTTGTGTGCTCCTGCACAGTTGTCCTTTTTTGTAGGTAGTGCCACACAGCCCACAGCCCCCCTGTAGATAGCAACCCCCCTTCCAGTATAGATAGCGCCACTGTAGCTCCCTGAAGGAGCGGAATCCCCGGCCACACAGCTGCTTGATGTCTCTGTCTATATATGGACAGTGACATCAGGGAAAACTCCTGAAGCGGAATCCCCGTTCACAGCGTTGCAGACGCTATGACCGTCGATTCCACTCCAGGAGAACCTCCTGTCATCTGTGTCCATGACATCATTGGCTTCTCCTGGAGTGGAATCCCCAGTCATAGAGTCTGCAATGCTGTGACCGGGGATTCCGCTTCAGGAGTTTCCCCTGATGTCACTGTCCATATATGGACAGAAACATCAAGCAGCGCTCCAGGAGCGGAATCCCCGGCCACACAGGGCTTCCGTTCCTCCAGGGAGCTACAGTGGCGCTAGTACACCGTGTTCCAAATTATTATGCACATTGGATTTAAGTGTCATAAGCATTTAATTATTAGTTTTTCAATTAAACTCATGGATGGTATTGTGTCTTAGGGCTCTTTGGATCATTGTACTCAATCTCAGACACCTGTGATAATTAGTTTGCCAGGTGTGCCCAATCAAAGGAGACTTACTTAAGAAGGACGTTCCACATTATTAAGCAGGCCACAGTTTTCATGCAATATGGGAAAGAAAAAGGATCTCTCTGCTGCCGAAAAGCGTGAAATAGTGCAATACCTTGGACAAGGTATGAAAACTTAAGCGTGATCATCGTAGTGTGAAAAGATTTGTGGCTGATTCAGAGCACAGACGGGTTTGTTCAGATAAAGGCATAATGAGGAAGGTTTCTGCCAGACAAATTAATAGGATTAGGAGAGCAGCTGCTAAAATGCCATTGCAAAGCAGCAAACAGGTATTTGAAGCAGCTGGTGCCTCTGGAGTCCCGCGAACCTCAAGGTGTAGGATCCTCCAGAGGTTTGCAAGTGTGCATAAAGCTATTATTTGGCCACCCCTAAACAATGCTCACAAGCAGAAACGGTTGCAGTGAAACGGTTGCAGTGGGCTCAGAAATACATGAAGACTAATTTTCAAACCGTGTTGTTTACTGATGAGTGCCGTGCACCCCTGGATGGTCCAGATGGATGGAGTAGTGGATGGTTGGTGAATGGCGACGTCAGCAAGGAGGTGGCGGAGTCATGTTTTGGGCTGGAATCATGGGGGGAAAGCAGGTAGGCCCCTTTAGGGTCCCTGACGGTGTGAAAATGACCTCTGCAAAGTACGTAGAGTTTATGACTGACCACTTTCTTCCGTGGTACAAAAAGAAGAACCGTGCCTTCCGTAGCAAAATTATCTTCATGCATGACAATGCACCATCTCATGCAGCAAAGAATACCTCTGTGTCATTGGCTGCTATGGGCATAAAAGGAGAGAAACTCATGGTGTGGCCCCCATGTTCCCCTGACCTCAACCCTATTGAGAACCTATGGAGAATCCTCAAGCAAAATATCTATGAGGGTGGGAGGCAGTTTACATCAAAATAGAAGCTCTGGGAGGCTATTCTGACATCCTGCAAAGATATTCAAGTAGAAACTGTCCAAATACTCACAAATTCAATGGATGCAAGAATTGTGAAGGTGATATCAAAGAAGGGGTCCTATGTTAACATCTAACTTGGCCTGTTAAGTATTTTTTTATTGAAAGAGCTTTTGATTTCTGTAAATATGACCTCCTGATGCTGCAAATTCAACAAATTACCATTTTAGTTCTCTTTACAACCTTTAAAATGTTTTGATCTCTGTTGTGCATAATAATTTGAAACAGTGCATTTTGAGTTTTTTACTTCTAAAAAAAAATCTGTTATCATTAGATTTGTTCAATAAAATTCGCATTATACTCCAACGGTTGATGGCTTGAAGATTATACTGACTGTCATTTGCATCAACTATTTAGGAAAATCAGCTAAAAATAACATTTGCATAATAATTTGGAACGCGGTGTAGATAGCAGAGCAGGGAGATACCTCCCTGCTCTGCTATAGTACCATCGCTACCGCTATAGCAGCCGCTGCTAGCGGCGCCACCGCCCTCATGCCCGGTGTCACCGCTAGCAGCCGCTGTGGCTGCTACAGCGGTAGCGACGGCCACAAAGTGAAGAAGTGCCTGGGTGGAAAGGCGACTGCAGTTAGTGTGTGTATCCCCGCTGGTAGTTGCAACGGTGCGGGGATACACACACTCGCTGGCTCCCTGTGCGACCGCACTGGTCGAACATATCTAAGGCCGGCCATGCATATAAGTCGTCATCGTCATCATCATCATCATCATCGCATCGTGTCCCAATGTTGCTAAATTGCAGATAGGTGTAAACTGTCTTAGCCCGTTAGTGACCGCCAATACGCCTTTTCACGGCGGCCACTAACGGGCTTTATTCTGATGCATAGGCCTTTTCACGGCACTGCATCAGAATAAAATTGCGGCGCCGTGAAAAGAGATAGCTCCCTGCTCTCAGCTACCGGAGGTAGCTGAGAGCTTGGAGCACACTCTGAGGACCGTTGTTTGCGGTCCCCAAACCGGCAATCGCCGGTATTCAACGAATACCGGCGACCGCCGTTACAATTAACGCAGCGGTGGAAAATCGACATTTTTATCTCCTCTCACCATGAATGTTTGGTGAGAGGAGATAAAAAACTAACCTGAAGGGCCTCCGATGCCCGCGATCGTGCCCCCCTTCTCTTCTCCTCCCGCAGCTGCCGGGAAGAGAAAAAAAATGGCGCCCGCGCATGCGCATACAATCTAATTAAGATTGCGGCGCCGTGCAGAGTGATAGCTCCCTGCCCTCAGCTACCAGAGGTAGCTGAGGGCTTGGAGCACAGTCTGGGGACCGTTGTTTGCGGTCCCCAAACTGGCGATCGCCGGTATTCAACAAATACCGGCGATCGCCTTTACAATTAATGCAGCATTGAAATCTAACTTTTTATCTCCTCTCACCATGAATGTTTGGTGAGAGGAGATAAAAAACTACTTGTTAGGCCTCCGATCGTGCCCCCCCCCCCTCCCCCCAATCGCCGGGAAAAAAAAATAAAAATGGCGCACGCATGCGCTGTCAGTTGAAAGGCAGCTATTCTGCCTGTAAATAGAAACTGATCAGGGACCGTTATAATTGGTCCCTGATCAGATGGTCACTGTGATATACCTATCACAGTGACCATAGTCTCATATTTTCAAAATACAGCACAAGATTTGTGCTCTTTCCCTCCCTCCTCTCACTGTAGTTGATCTGTGAGAGGAGAGAGAGAAATACTATACAAATCTTGTGCTGTATTATACTGTAAAATACACCACATACTTAATCGCCAGTGTTCCGATATTATCCGAATATTGTCCGTAATTTACCCCAGATTACCCGTAATTACCCCAGATTACCCGTAATTAACCCAGATTACCCGTAATTACCCCAGATTACCAGTAATCACCCCAGATTACACGTAATCACCCCGTTTTTTTGTTTGTATTCTAAAAAAAAACAAAAAAAAACAATTATTAGTGTGGTGAACATGAACCGCAGATGCCGCAGAATGTTCTCTGCAGAGCAGGCATACGCCATGCTATGCTCTAGCGGTTCCGGCAGTGATACGGACACTGCGTCAGAAGCAGAACTTGGCTCAGAAAGCGACACAAGTTCTGCTTCTGCCACTGGACCCCCCAGCCCTATGGTGGTGGACGCAGCGGTCAGCGGTGAAGCGTCAGGAGACGGGCCTAGTACTGCAGTCCCTTCCGCAATTTGGGATCCTGCAATTACTTTCTCCCCCCAAGTTTTGCCATTTACAGCGACTCCAGGCATCAACGCAGATGTCTCAAATTTTAGTCCCTATAATTTTTTTCATTTGTTTATAGGCGATCAGGTCCTGGAACTAATCGTCCAGCAGACGAATTTATACGCCAGGCAATTTGGCACCCAAAATCCCAGGTCTTGCTATGCCAGAGGATGGATCCCCACAACAGTTTCTGAAATAATTTTTTTTTGGGGAATTACCCTAAACATGGGGATAGTAAAAAAAACCTCTATCCGCTCCTATTGGGCTACCAGCGCTATCCATAGCACGCCTGTATTTGCAGCCGTTATGGCCCGAACGCGCTATGAGACTCTAATGCGTTTCATGCATTTTTCTGACAATACACAAATCCCCCCAAGAAGTGACCCAGCCTATGATCGCCTCAACAAACTGAGACCCCTAATCTCCCTCCTAAGTGACTCATTTTTCAATTTATACACCCCAGGCCAAAAACTAGTGGTAGATGAGTCCCTTATATCCTTCAAGGGCTGTCTATCGTTTCGACAATACATCCCCTCCAAAAGAGCCCGATACGGAGTGAAACTCTATAAGGTGTGCGAGAGCACAACGGGCTACACCTGTGGCTTTTTCATTTATGAGGGCAGGGACCGCCACCTCAGGATGCCCAGAGGATATTGGCATTAGCGGGAAAATTGTCTGGGAACGCATGGTGCCATTCCTACAAAAAGGCTACCATGTGTACACCGACAATTAGTACACCAGTGTCCCCCTGTATAAGTCCCTCCATGCTGCGAATACAGGGGCCTGTGGGACGGTACGAAAAAATAGAGTCGGCTTCCCTCAATGACTGGTGTCCAGGCGACTAGTAAGGGGTGCGTCACTCTCATTTGCAAGTGACCAGTTGCTCGCTGTCAAATGGAGTGACAAAAAGGACGTGTACATGCTCTCCACCGTGCACGAGGACACCACAGTGGCAGTAAGAGAGAGGGGCGCTACCTCTGATAAGAGGAAACCGGTCTGCGTGGTGGACTATAACAAGTTCATGGGGGGAGTCGATCTATCTGACCAGGTCCTACAACCGTACCTGGTCAAGCGCAAAACTAGGGCCTGGTATAAAAAGGTAGCGATCTACCTTATCCAAATGGCCACTTACAACAGCTATGTGCTCTACAAGACCCAGGGAACGCTCAGTTTCCTCCAGTATCAGGAGAAAATTATAGAGCACCTCCTGTTTGACTCCCCCGCACCTAGAGACTCCTTCGAGTCAGAGGATGTCAAAAGGCTCACTGAGCGCCACTTCCTTCACCCCGTCCCTGCCTCTGTGAACCAAAGATACCCCCAAAAGAGATGCCGGGTGTGCAGTAAACACGGAAGGAGGAGCGATTCCCGGTTTTACTGCCCCATGTGCCCTTCAAATCCAGGCCTGTGCAACTACCCCTGTTTTGAGACCTACCACACCGTTTCTAATTATTAATTTTATCTATAATTTAGGGAAAACCAAAAAGGGTGGGGTGGGGGGGGGGGATTCTTTTTAGGGAGTCAATTTCATATATGCATATTTTTTTGTTTAGTTTCTGGGCTTTCCAAGGGAGGGAGGGATTCTCATGGGGAGGTTTATTTATTTCAGACTGTAAAACTAAATTTCCTCTTTATGATTTTTTTATACATTTCTTGGACAATTAAATCCAGGACTTGATCACTCACAAATGAATACAGTTTATTGTGCAGGAGCCCACATCTGTCTATTCAGAACATGGACCCCACAAGTGTTCTTGAAATAAAAAATAAATTTGGGCATTGCATTTATTAGTAGATAAATCCAACACCTGCGGCCCGTGCCGCTCCTGAATTAGTGGAAGTCGTGCATTTTAGCAATGGTTACAAGAATAAATTGGGGATGTATTTCCTTTTTCTTATGACTATGTCCTGCCACATACAGCTGTTACATTCCTAATTCTGTACCGTGATACGGGCATGATATTTTTTTTTTTTGGAGGATCTCTAATAATCGAGCTGTTCCTTATCAATACACCATGGGCTTTGTTACGGTTCTTCTGGAAATACTGACATCATTTTGGGGATTAGTGATCCTTTACTGTTCCTATAGATGGTTTTGGACACTGTCCCGTTATATATTCTGTAGGTGATTGGTTGTTTTGTGCACATAGCGGTTCCTACCTTGCCGGGCAGGGGCCTGTTATGGTGTACCGCGTCACTTGGCACATTCGTCCCTCATAAGGATTGATGGAGCTAAAGAGACGTTGTACAACCAGTCACTGAAAAAAAAAAAACTTGTCTTGACAGCCCTGCAGGTGTTCTTCTATCTAATGAACAGACTCGAGTTTGCAACATAGTTGGATACATTTTCCTCCATTTGTTTGAAGATATTGCCCGTCACTCCAGTACAGTTTATTTTTTCCTCTCTGAATGATTTTATATTAGGACAGAATTCTGTCCACAATGACATCATAATGGCACCAACTGCTTCTTCAGGAAGAAATAGTCATAAGTACAGGCAAATACGTCTATAGCGACATGTATCCGTTATGAATACACGGCTTCACTTCTATTCTGTGCCGCACAAATTTATTAATGTGGCATATTTCTAACAAAATAACCTTCTGCCACATCTCCTCTATTTCATGTGGAAACGTAATAAGAGTTTGGAGAAAACATTATATACCCATAAGTGTCTGAAATGATACCCATTATTTCCTCCTTTAAAAAATTTTTGGTCCGCATGCCCACTACACCACTAGATGAATACCTTTAGGGGTTTCGTTTTTAAAATGGGGTAATTTCTGCGTGGTTTTTTTTTTTGTTCAGGCAGCTCAATGCCTCTAAATGCATGATATGGGGCCTAGAATTTATTCAATTGTGCTATGAAAGCCAAAGGGTGCTCCCTCTCTTTTTGGCCCAGCCACACGTCTAATAAGCAGATTGGGGCAACAATGAGAGTATTTTTGAAAACAGGAGAAACGGGGTGATAGATTTTGGGGTGTGTTTCTTCATTTTCATGTTCGCTTTACAAAGAAATCGGTCTTCAAAGTAATACTTTTATGAAAAAAGTGGTTTAATTTTTTTTCACCTGCTATGTATTAAATTTAGTAAAAAACTGTGGGGTCAAAATACTCACTACACCCCTAGATAAATACCTTAAGGGGTCTAGTTTTCTAAATGGGGTCGTTTATGGGGAGTTTCTATCGTTCTGGTAGTTCAAAACCTCTCCAAATATACAGTGGGGCCTAAAACATTTTCAAGCAAAATATGAGTCCTGAAAGCCTCCGGGTGCTCCCTTCCTTTCAAGCCCTGCTGTGTGTCCAGGCAATGCATTAGAGTCACAATGGGGGCATTTTTGAAAACAGGAGAAACAGGGTGATAGATTTTGGGGTGTGTTTCTTCAGTCTTATGGTCGCTTTACACAGAAATCGGTCTTCAAAGTGATATTTTTATGGAAAAAGTGATTTTTTATTTTTTTTCACCTGCTATGCATTAAATTTAGCAAAAAACTGTGGGGTCAAAATACTCACTACACCCCTAGATAAATACCTTAAGGGGTCTAGTTTTCTAAATGTGGTCGTTTATGGGGAGTTTCTATCGTTCTGGTAGTTCAAAACCTCTCCAAATATACAGTGGGGCCTAAAACATTTTCAAGCAAAATATGAGTCCTGAAAGCCTCCGGGTGCTCCCTTCCTTTCAAGCCCTGCTGTGTGTCCAGGCAATGCATTAGAGTCACAATGGGGGCATTTTTGAAAACAGGAGAAACAGGGTGATAGATTTTGGGGTGTGTTTCTTCAGTCTTATGGTCGCTTTACACAGAAATCGGTCTTCAAAGTGATATTTTTATGGAAAAAGTGATTTTTTATTTTTTTTCACCTGCTATGCATTAAATTTAGCAAAAAACTGTGGGGTCAAAATACTCACTACACCCCTAGATAAATACCTTAAGGGGTCTAGTTTTCTAAATGTGGTCGTTTATGGGGAGTTTCTATCGTTCTGGTAGTTCAAAACCTCTCCAAATATACAGTGGGGCCTAAAACATTTTCAAGCAAAATATGAGTCCTGAAAGCCTCCGGGTGCTCCCTTCCTTTCAAGCCCTGCTGTATGTCCAGGCAATGCATTAGAGTCACAATGGGGGCATTTTTGAAAACAGGAGAAACAGGGTGATAGATTTTGGGGTGTGTTTCTTCATTCTTATGGTTGCTTTACACAGAAATCGGTCTTCAAAGTGATATTTTTATGGAAAAAGTGATTTTTTATTTTTTTTCACCTGCTATGCATTAAATTTACCAAAAAACTGTGGGGTCAAAATACTCAGTACACCTCTAGATAAATACCTTAAGGGGTCTAGTTTTCTAAATGGGGTCGTTTATGGGGAGTTTCTACTGTTCTGGTAGTTCAAAACCTCTCCAAATATACAGTGGGGCCTAAAACATTTTCAAGCAAAATATGAGACCTGAAAGTCTCCGGGTGTTCCCTTCCTTTCGGGCCCTGCCGTGTGTCCAGGCAATGTATTAGAGTCACAATGGGGGCATTTTTGAAAACAGGATGATAGATTTTGGGGTGTGTTTCTTCATTCTCATGGTCGCTTTACAAAGAAATCGGTCTTCAAAGTTATACTTTTATGAAAAAAGTGAGATTATATTTTTTTACGCCTGCTTTGCATGAATTCTTACAAAAAAACTGTGGGGGTCAAAATACTTACAACACCCCTTAATAAATACCTTAAGGGGTGTAGTTTGCAAAATTGGGTCACTTGTGGGGGTTTCCACCATTCTGACACCTATGAGCCTCTGAAAACCTGGCTTGGTGCAGGAAAACCAAATGTACTTCAAAATGTATAAAATTATTACTAAACTTGTAAGTCTTCTAAATTGCTCCAAAAAAATATTTTTTTTTAAAAGTGCTGCCAAAATAGAGTAAAGAGATGGAAATATATATTTAATAAAAAAAAATTGTACTGTATGTATGTACATATGTGACATATTGCCGTTAAAAATAGGGAAAAATGATAATTTTTACAAAATTTCTTCATTTTTTCTATTTTTTTATTAATTTCCGTAAATCGTATCAGTCTACTTTTACCACTAAAATAAAGTACAACATGTGACGAAAAAACAATGTCAGAATTACTTGGATATTCAAAACTTTCGCTGAGTTATTCTCTGATAAAGTCAGACATACCAGATTTAACAAATCTGGCTTGGTCATTAAGGCCCAAACAGGCCCGGTCATTAAGGGGTTAAAGGCTATGTAAACCTTTGAAGTCTTTTTTTTTCTATTTGACTAAAACAGTGTATTTTAAAGTTTAGTGCAACTTTATAATTTGTTTTTATTAAAACTTTTTTTTACTTTTTCAGATACATCTTCTATGTATCCTAGATGCAGCATAGAAGCCGAATCTTGCGCGGAGACCTGAATCCGACATGTCAGCAAGGCTGACGGCTTTGGTGACAGCAGGTCCCTGACACGCAGGATCTACCGGTTATCGATCACATCTACGTTATGAACTTAGATGCGATCAATAGCAGCGTGACTCTACGTGTCAGACACACGCAGGACCCCCCAAAGCCATCAGTTTCGCAGACCTGACGGATTCAGGTCTCCGTGCAAGATACAGCTTCTTTGTATTCAGGATGTTTTTTTTTTTTAAAGTGCAAAGATGAACACATTTGTCTTAATGTTCCCATATCACAGTAAACAGCTACTGTACAAACGAAAAAAAAATAATATTTCCCATGTTTAAACGGAGTCACCAGACTATATGTCCAGGGTCCTCCTCCAAACAAGCCTTTTGTTATGTGAAGGCAGTTTCCATTCTGGGAATTATAACACCAAGGACGGTCTTTCTACACACTACTACCGTAAATGTTTGCTGGTAGACCTTGGAATACTTTATACAGCCTATCAGCTTCTGGAACTCTTATCCGGTCAGTTCATTTTTTTTGGAGCATTCTCTATTGTTTACCTAAACTATGCAATAATATTCAGCATAATACATTAGGATAACAATGATAATTTAGGATTTTAACTATTTCAATATGTAATATTGGAATCTCCAGGACTCAAACCATTAGGCCCTGGTCAAGTGGATTTCCAGTTTAGAAAACCCTATTTTGGATTTCTGAGTTAATAGAGGGGGTCCTCTAGTCAGGATCTAATTCTGCAGAATGGAGAGTGGTTACCAAGAGCATCTCTCGTGATGGAGGACCTGTCCGATCCTGCATTAAAGAGACAGTCCATTGATTTGAATATCCACTGTGTAATGTGTAAAGGTTTTTTTTCCAGAATTAAAAAAAAATTAGGAGGACCAGTAGGAAATGTGCTAAAAAAAAAAAAAGTAACCAATACTCTCCTGTTAAATCCACCACCGGTCCCCTCTGGTCTGTGTTTACTTGTCCTGCAGTGATGACGTGCCATTTATGCACAAAGTCGCTGCAGCCAATCAAGGACCTCATGCCATACATGTCAAAATCACCGCTAGGGCCAGTGATTGACTGTAGCGCTCATGAACAAACTGCACAACATCACTGCAGCAAAAGTAAACAAAGACCGGCAGGGACTACCGAAGTGTTGGCGCTGAGAAGCGGGGGATTTGACAGGAGAGTATTGGTTATTTTTATTTTAGCACATTTCCTATTGTCACAATTTTTTTACCCCCTGGAAAACCCCTGGTGGCACTGCAGGGAAATTGAATACTTACTGTCAGGTTTCCTAGCAGACTACAGTTGATCGCTGGGGGGTTCCTGCATGGGGACAAGTAGGATTAAGATGCGAGGAATTTATTAAGGGAAGCAGGCTTCTTGAAAATTAGTCACCTTATGCTGTCCATTCTCTGAAAGTGAAATCCCTGTAGATTTCACATCAGTTTCTGGCGTAAATTAGTGTAAATCGGTTGGGCAGTGGTGGACCAGCCCTCTTTACCCAAGCCCCTTCATAAAAAAGTGCTGGATGAAGCGTATAAGTAGAAAAAGGCAAACATTTTTGGGTAAACCACTTGCCACTTGCCACTAAAGTGGCGTAGATCGCATAATAGACAAGGACCAAAGTTTTTTGCCCTCAGGCTTCGTTGCTTTTCAACGAAAAAACAAACCTGACAGATCATAAAGGGTCCGTCTTACGTATCGGTCATGGATCCTGGTGAAATGGAAGTCTTGACGCCAGTGTGAGCAGAGTCTAACTTGCTTTTTAGCTGATCCAGTACTTTTAAAGCAGCGGCTAAGTATTAGAGCATGTGCACACACAAAATCAAAAACGTCTGAAAATACGGAGATGTTTGAAAATCAGGAGCTGTTTTCCCTTGAAAACGGCTCCGTATTTTCAGACGTTTTCTAAGCCACGAGCGATGTCTGTGGTGTTTTTTTGAGTTTTTTTTCTAGAGTCTATGAAAAGCGGCTCCAAAAACGGCCAAAGAAGTGACATGCACTTTTTCGCAGCCGTTTTTTTTACGCAGCCGTTTCGAAAAACGGGCACGGAAAAAAAAGGCCCGTTGTAACAGAACGCCGTTTTTTACATTGAAATCAATGGGCAGATGTTTGGAGGCGTTCTGCTTCCGATTTTTCAGCCGTTATTCGGGACTTTTACGGCCTGAAAAATATCTGAAAACACTCCGTGTGAACATACCCTAATAGTTTTGTCCTTAAAAAGCCTGTACACACAAGGTGGTCAAATATCATGCAGTTTTTAGGGCATGATGCAGATTTTTAAAGTGCAGAATGAGAAGTCCTCTGATTTTGTTGTAAATTGGCTTTGAATTTTCCCCATGGACTTCACGCATGAAAGCAGTAGCACCAAAAACTACTATTACAGGTGATTTTCAAAACCCATACCATAGAACAGCTTCAATGAAGGAATGGTCTGGTTTGGAAAAACTAAAATGTCTAAATATCCTATTACAGAATTCTTAATTAACAAATAGAAAAGGATCCTGGACAGGGACGCTCTATTAGCCTTAGTGGAGAGCGGCTACAAAGAGTATCTCACGCTCAGGAGAATCCAGCCTGCCCATGCATTACACGGACAGTCTATTTCAACGCACATAATGGAATGCTTAAAAGTTCTATGGTGGTTCTGAAGGGAAAATAAACACTTACTACCTATTTCCACTGCAGATCACTGTGGTTTATTGTATAAAGCGGACAACTCCTTTACTAAAACGGGACCCAAAGCCACATGTATTTCTAGGCAGTTTTTGCGGTTTGGCTTTCTTCTTCACCACTGCCAACAGATAAGACCATAACCTTAGTAAGTTTCCATATGGCCGGTCACATCATAGACAAGCCTGTTAGAATGAGAGCAGCCGACTTTGCCAGGGAAATATGTGGCTAAGGCCGGGTTTACACGAGCGTGTGCATTTTGCGTGCGCAAAAGGCACTTAACAGCTCCGTGTGTCAGCCCTGTATGATGCGCGGCTGCGCGATTTCATCATTATGACACTCCGTTTGGATGTTTGTAAACAGAAAAGCCTGTGGTGCTTTTCTGTTTTCATTCATAGTTTGACAGCTGTTGCGCGAATCACGCTCGTCCCACGGAAGTGCTTCCGCCGTGCAGCATGCGTGATTTTCACGCACCCATTGAATTCAATGGGTGCGTGATGCGCGAGCAATGTAGAAATATAGGACGTCGTGAGTTTTACGCAACGGACTAACGTTGAGCAAAAATCACGGACTTTCTGCACGGTCCCATAGACTAACATAGGTCAGTACGGCACGTGTGAAAATCACGCGCGTTGCACGGACGTATATCACGCTCGTGTAAATGAGCCCTAACAGTCATGGAGGGGATCCTAAAAGGTTAACCCTCTTCTATGATGCCCATAAGCCCTAATACTGGTCTGTTGAAAGCTTGAAAGAAGGTTTAGGCTGGGTTCACACGAGCACATTAACGTCCG